>NC_061520.1:19442500-19635000 GCF_022379125.1 Scophthalmus maximus
TCTGGAGCACGTCTGCCCCACAGGGACCGGGACAGATACGGTACTGCTTCAGGGATTAAGCTGCCCTTCGCCCCCTCCCCTGAGGCTGCAGGTAAGGGATGCTCTCCTGCAGCCCCCCCCCCCCCTCAGGGTAGCCTAGTCTGGCCCACCTTGAAGCTGAGCACATTAAGCAGGGATGATATTTATGATGTGGAAATGGTCTGCTATTTATTCAGCGAATAGGGGATGTGGAGGCGATTCATCGTAGTGCCTCAGACTCCTCTTTCTCTCTCTCTCTCTATTTTCTTTTTCAAAAATCGTTCTCTTCTCAACTCTTTTCACTCCCTCCTCCACTTATCTCTCCGTCTGCCTCACTTTCTGTCCGAATTTCCCTGGACAGAACTTTGGAATATCCCCAGCGCGCCTACAATTCACTGAGTTTATTACAGTATTGATGCCCAGGTTGACTCACAGTCTGAGGGTCCTGACGCGAACCCGTGGGTCAACTGGTCATGTGATAAAAAATATTTTTACTATACAGATATTATAAATTCATTCTTTATGGTATGTGTGCCAGCTTGGTGCGGCAACAGCAACGTGTGGTAGCCGGCTTCCAAAAAAAGGCTAATCGGGTTGAGGCAGTGTCCACAGAAATGGTCAGAAAATCATTTCATACTTTCTCTACAGTTTATTCACTCCAATAGTGAGGGCGAGGGGCGGGGTTCACCCTGGACAGGTCGCCAACGTATCATATCGTCGCCCCGGAGATGTTCTAATCTACTCCAAAAAGGTAGAGAAAGTGTTTTCTATTATTACACCTACAATTATATAAAGAAAAGAATGTTTACAAGGCTAATGGAGCTTCAACTGCAACTTATAAATTCAACAAAACTAAGTCAAAATAAAATAATCAATACGTAAATTGGTCTCCTTCTGTAAACATTACCAAATGACATATTATTTTTTACACGTGACCAACATTACTTGTTGGTATTATATTCTGGGCAGAGGTATCGCGTGAACCTTGATTGAATTTTTTTACTCTCACACGTGTCATGACATTTGATTTGATTGATCGGAGAGGTGGCGGAGCAGCATGAGTTCCTTCAAAAAAGAAAAAGAGAGAAAAATAAAATGTAACACAGTAACCGGCGTGAGGTCAACCATGAATGAGTCGCAGTCTTCCAGGAAGTCCCTGCACAGCGGAGTCAAAAAATGTATCAGAGTTCACATATTGAACCCGTCCGCTGCAGGGGCATGCGTGGCCATGAATAGACTTAACAAATACATGCTAATAAATAGAAACATAATGCAAAGGCCAAAAGCCCACAGGATGCACAGGGATCCGTGACCACTGTGGAGGGGACTTTTCAGCCGACACACACACACACACACACACACACACGCACACACACACATGTACGCACACACACACGCACGCACACACACACAACCCAGGCGTCTGAGAGAAAAGAGAAATGCCAAGGGGAGGAGTGTGTGAGAGTATGACAGTGGATCAATAGTTGTGTTTGTGGCGTCGCTCCCACAGGAGAGAGGCAGTATATGAAAAGCCGCTGCCGATGGCTGAAGGTCCTCTCAGAACATTCCCTGTGTGTTTAGCCCAGAGCCAAGGTTAAACCCAGCACAAAGACGCCACAAAACCTCAGCCGGCCTCCCCGGGGCTACATACACTCACACAGCAAGGTCTCACAGGAGCCTTTCTTCTTTCCGTGTGTGTGTGTGTGTGTGTGTGTGTGTGTGTGTGTGTGTGTGTGTGTGTGTGTGTGTGTGTGTGTGTGTGTGTGTGTGTGTGTGTGTGTGTGTGTGTGTGTGTGTGTGTGTGTGTGTGTGTGTGTGTGTGTGTGCGTGTGCGTGTGTGTGTGCGCGCGCGCGCGCGCGCTCCTCATGGCAACAAAACAGTGAATCCTCCCACATCGTGACACAGCCGCGGCCCTCGACAGAACCTAGTGCTCAGCTCTAGTTGGCATCTTTTGTATCATCGTTAACGTGCTGTAATTAAACTCAAAAACGACACCGGGGTCGGACGCCTTGAGGTGAAAAACAACGCAGTCAGGGATTGTACAGCATGGCGGCTACATTCGCACATTTCCCATACGGGGGGGGGGGGGGGGGGGGATTAATTCCACTGTTGTAAATAAAGTAATGAATTTCAGCGAGGGAGGAGTGTAATTGTTAGCCAAAGCGGAGTTAACCCCGGTGATTTATCCAGACTTAATTTCGGTCTTAACACCTCTTTATTGCCTTCACTAGCATTAAAGAGGCCCCTCGGAGAGGGAGGCAATAACCGCGGGGCCATAACGCTGCTAAATCATGCATTTAAAGTGGTGCAGTGTGGGTCAGGAAGTTTCCCCGCGCCCTGGGTGAGTGGAAAAGTACAGTAGATAAATGTAACATAGCTTCTCCCTGGTTGTATGAAGGAAGTCAATCGCCAAAAGCCCCCCCCCTTAATTAAATCCTTTGTCAGCAGATTCTCCGCTGACAAAGGATTCGTGTAGTTGTTGATTATAGTGAAGGAGTAAAAGTAGGAAGCTTGTCATCCTCTCTCTGCGATAGCGATAGGACGCTCTGTCAAGCAGCTCTCGGGATGTCTGCATTCCTTCACTTCACCCGTCCTCCTCGCGTACGGGCCGTAACCGGCTGCGAGGCGCCTCGACAGGCCGTCATCGCCACGGACGACTGACGGAATACCAATTATCGTGCCGCCACTTGAATTATTCATGCATCTTAATTAGGGGGAGAGATTTCCCATCAGGCCTCTAAATGTAACTGAAGGAGTTGGGCTCCTATTTTGTGCGGGCACGCGGCTGCTGCGTGCGGTTCATGTACACATATACAACTTAAAGCTACAGTGTGTAATATTTAGAAGAACTTATTTGCAGAAATTTAATATATTGTCCATAACTATGTGTTCTTACATGTATAATCACCTCCAACAAAGAACCAATGTTTTTTTGCAACTTTGAATGAGTTAAATAGAGTTACATGAGGTGGAGCCGACGTGCGGTTGAATACAGTTGTTGCACAGAACGGTCCAGAATACGTCGCATTCGCCTTGAATTTTCAGCGCTGCCGGAAACTGGAAGCGGAATCGGCGGTGCGCCGCCATAAAGTCGCCGAAAATATTTAAGAAGACACATGCAAATAGACAAAACTCAAGCAAATCAGGAAAACATCTTCATCAATTTGTCTAACACGTGCGCAACATGTAGAATACACGCTAAAAAGACCGCAACACAACGGAAGTGTGTCCAGAGGACACTTAAGAGTGACGCACACGCCTGGACACGCCTATCGTGGCCGTGGGTTTTGACTCAGCGCTATTTACGGTTCTCTTTCCGTCAGTGGTGTTGGAAGATGAGATGAAAAGTACGAGCGCAACAGCGACATATTATTCATTGCAAATATATGGCCGTTACAAACCTGTGTACGAGACTCCAGATCGCTAACAACTTTTGTCTATTTTAACTTACATGAATAATAAATAACAGCTGCTTCTCCGCACGGCTGCACAGGAAACAGCCAGGTCCCGCTGCCCCCGCCGAGGGGTTCACCGATGAACTAATGTGCCAAAGCCATAGGACAGCAGACAGACGTTCCCCTCCGTCTCCGCTTGCTCTCCTTTAATGCCGGAGCACCCAGCGATAGCCGGGCGCGGGCCACAGCCACATCCATCTGCCGCAGTTAAGCAGGGAAATTAGGCACTCAATGTAGCATATTTGTTTAAGTAATTGGAAAGTAATTAATAACCTGCAGATATAATAATGTGCTCAGCAGCAGCTCTTCTTGTGCAAACCATGCAGGGGAAATGTAGCGGCTGCTGCCAAGTGTGTGTGTGTGTGTGTGTGTGTGTGTGTGTGTGTGTGTGTGTGTGTGTGTGTGTGTGTGTGTGTGTGTGTGTGTGTGTGTGTGTGTGTGTGTCAGCATATTAGAGTGCAGCCGCTCTATGCATATGGAGGAGTGAGATAAATAGGAATGACAGCGCTAAGGGGAGAGAGGGGAGAAATCAAATGTTTGATACATAGGTGAGGTGGATACAAGGAGGGGCTCTCTGCATGACATAACGCTGCAGAGTTCTCATTGGCCCGGCCACGTTTGGCCGCTAGACACTGCGGCACTGGCCTCCCACGACCACGCGGCGAGGACGGCGGCGAAACGAGGAGCCGGAGGATTAGTGCCGACATTAAGCCCGGCCTCTAATTACGCTGCGCAGAGATTGTTTTTCATAAATATTTGATGATATGTCATCTGCTTGCTCCTCGAGGTGCCGGGGGGGATGTGTGTGCACGCGAAGGGGGGTGAGGAGAGAGCATGGCTTTCACACACACACACACACACACACACACACACACACACTCATACCATACATTATGTGCGTGCGCTTCCGCTGCCTGTGTCCACTGTCTGTCTCTAAGATGGCTTTAGAGAAGTGTAGCCACATAGTTTCTACATAAATCCCAAACCAGCTGAGGAGCTGATCACATTCTTCACAACCAATCTCTGAGCAGCAGCACGAAGAACAGACAATTTGCAAATGCACGTTATACATTTTTTTGGGGCCACACCCTGCCAGCACGCGATCCTCAACTTGCCAAACCCATCACGTCCTTTGAGAATATCCAAAATCTGCCAATGCGTGTTGTGAGATAGTGATCTGCTCCGTTCGCCAGTGATACTCCTTGTAAATTGCTCACATCGACGCAGAAGCGTGTCAGTCAATCAGACCCTGGGCTATTTCGTGTGCTCCCCCGGCTCCTTTCACTTGCCGTCTCTCACACACACACACACACACACACACACACACACACAAACACACACACACACACTATTACATTGCACTGATGCAACACCAGACACACTGTGAACGCCTGGAAAGCATCTGACCAGAAAGACATTTTTTTTCATGGACTTGATTAGTGAGGTGAAACCTGAACTTTGTTGTGCAGCTCTCTATTTATCACGACCCATGGTTTCCATGGTGTCCGATACAAATGATTCCATGTCGAAATGTTGGTGCGATGTTTGGCATGACCCTTTACATTACAAACACACGGTCTCGTGACTGACACAGTGCAGGGGAAGGCCCGGGGAACCTTTGAGGCCCATAATGCATCATCGAACACATAAGACGCGACTCTCTAATGCGATGACTGGAACGTCCCCCCACCGGCGAGGGTCTCTCGCGTCAGACGGTTGAGACGATGATGACGATTTTCAGATTCAGAAACTAAGAGAAAATCGTCGTCTGGCTCCAGCTCCATGTTGAGATGAGAGAGCACGTTCATTTGTTGGAACATTGAACCTTCGAGAGCGACAGTTTTTTAGTCGAATGGCCTTTATTTCTCGAGTTTTGTCTCCAGAAAGAAAAGAAGAATTATTTGCTGCAGATCTTATCTGTAATACTTCTGCACGGTATTATCTTGATTGCCACATGCTGAATAAAGCACTGTGCATCACGTGCTGCTTGTTCACTCTTACACTCATTCTTTGTTTTAGTTCTTTGTTTTTTGTTTTTTTCATATGTCCCACGACTTTTCCCCCTTCTTCTCTGTAAGTGGCCCACTCCTCCTGGGACCGTCCTCATTAACAACCTGTTCTTGGATCATTTGATGAATCTACATAAACACAATCTCTATCAGACTCTGTGGATGCTCTTTCTCCACACACACACACACACACACACACACACACACACACACACACACCCCTCCCCCCCCTGAGCGGGGGCCTAAGCAGCTGCTGGTCGGGGCTCTTCGGGATCATTGCCTACATTATCAAACTGCAGCGTGAAGTTTGTCAGGTGTCCTTGGAAGTGTGCGTCAAGAGCGATGGATCCAGGTGGAGGGGGGAGACGGGGAGACGGGGAGACGGGGGGGGGGGGGGGGGGGGGGGGTCTCCCAGCTCGCTATGTGGCTCCACCAAGACGGCAAATTGACAGCTGTTTCCCTGCTTGAGAGGCCCCTTCTGAAACCCTTTATCATTTTTCCCGTTCTCTCGCAGCGGTGCCGCGGCTCACGGGGAACAGTGGGTGATGCAGACACGTTCATCACACGTGTTGTCCATTGAAACAATGTCCATCACAGTTTACAAACTCACTTCAACATGAATGTTAGTAATTCATGTAGACGCGGTGAGCGTGCTCACGTCCAGGTTTTCCTGCAGAGAGACCGTACATGAGGGTTGACCGCTCATTTCTTGCCTCGTACCAACAAAATCTCATCTGTTACCTTGGTCAGTCTAACGGGGAGTCGTTCTTTACCCCTCTGTGTACGTCCATGTGGTGTAGAAACAGCTCCAGTAGAATGTGCACACATTTACAGTGCTCTCATTTCCCTCTCTGCCGTGAACGCCGCAAAAAAACCGAATTCCCCCAGCCACTGTCCGGGCGTCAGGGTGTCATCGGATTTGGCGTGAAACACTAATCCCCCTCATCGACCCAGACAGAAGCGTCGATGGCAGCAGACGTGATGAATGTGTCGTTTTTCTTTTTGTCTTTTTATGAAGCCGAACGCCGAGGGCGCAGCAGAGCCTCCACCTGACACCAGCACAGAACAGGAAGCACCAGGGTGAGGGAGCGGGGTGGTCCTGGGGAAATGTGTGAATGTGTACCGACACACACGCACACACACACACAAACACACACGCACACACGCACTCGCACACACACACACACACACACACACACACACAAGCACGCACACACACGCACACACACACACACACACACACACACACATACACACAAGCAAACACACATGCACACACACACACACACACACGCACACACTCTACAAAAGCCACATGTCATAGCTCATACAGAACTAAAGCATATCTCTGCGTATCTGTGCCATATGACCTTGTCGGCTCACCACCACAGCTCATTACCGAGGGAAGCAGCAGAGGAATCGGAGGCAAAGGAAAAGCCGACATGACCCTCCGATTGTTGGAGCCAACATGAAAGCGCTCGGCTAACCGGGGGAGGGTGTGTGTGTGTGTGTGTGTGTGTGTGTGTGTGGAATGTCCACGAAGTGGAATGTGAACTGCACTGTGCTGGTTTGCATAATTTAAGGTTAATGAGGAAACAATCTCAGATCCAATCTCCCTCGTTTTTTCATGCCGGGCCGGCCCCCTCTTTTCATTAAGGAGGCATCAGAAAGCAGAGCTTTAATAATCCGTGAATCCATCAAAGTTACGCCTCATTTTTACACTGCCGCACGTACGTGAAAGTGAGAGTGTATGTTTCCTTTTTTCCATTTATTCAAAGAGCTGCTCGGCCTAATTTGGCTGAGGTGGATCAGTGGAGAAAGCATCAGGAACCTCTCCGCCCCTTTTCCAACCGCTCGCTGAATGTTGCAGACCACGAGTGCCCACACACTGTACGATGAGACACTTATTGAAACAGACATGTTTCCAACAATACGTTGGTGGCAGTGTTGTTGTGGTGGTGGTGGTGGTGAACGACGACGACAAGAAGTCATTCATACGACTATACGACGATAAGAAGATTATTCAAAATATCCAATACAGCATAAGAAACATCATGCTACTTTAAATTTACGGAGAGCAAACACATGGTGTGTGTGTGTGTGTGTGTGTGTCTGTGTTAATTTTGTGTCTAAAATACACAAAACCGTAACTCATAATGAGTGTTTTGGACGGAGACGAAACCTTTGGCCCTCCAACTTATCCAAAGGGACGTAATTGGACAGAAGGAGAATGAGGGACAACGCCCCCTCCCCTCTCTCCCTCCCTCCCCCTTCTTCAGGTGCCTAATCACGCCTCTATTTGCATGGACGGCACCAAGAATCAGCCTCGATAACGCCGCGCTGCTTTGAAAGATGAGTTTTTAATCCGCCACGGGAGATGAGTTTCTGACCCGCGCCTGTTTGCTCCTGTAGCCCCCCCCCCCAACCCCCCCGTCGTACAAAACAAAAAAGTGACCCGCGGGCAAATCTGCAGAGGCAGGGAGGCTGCTCGGCTCCATAAGTGCTGTCATTGTGCATTCATTAATATCCCCATATCTGACATGCTGGGGAGAAATGGTTCTTTGCCAAAAAGGGCACTTGTCTTGGTGGGTGAGGCTCTCTAACAGGCAATCAGATTGGGCTGACAGCGGGGGTGTGTGTGTGTTTGTGTGTGTGTGTGTGTGTGTGTGTGTGCAGGCAACAGAGAGGGCTGCAGTCTTTTGGGGGAGCTGGGGGTATTTATTCTTCTCCCATTGCCCTCTATTGACCCATGTAATGGAGAATTTTTCAAGGGGAAGTGTTTGAAATATCCGTTGGATTATAGGCAATGTGTTCATCCGGCGGACCGGCTCCGTCTCCCTCTCAGCCACACATCAGCATACGGATGTATTCAGCAATATGCAGTTTGCGCTCTGTTCTTAAATTCATGTCCCATTCATCATTTCCAGGAAGTGTTATGGCACAAACGCGAGAAAACTGAAAGTCTGACTCGGCCTTTGCTTTACTTTCGAAAGTGGATGTTAGTGAGATGAGACGCAGCTACACCCGCTCGTCCGGGGGGGACGGGGACCAGATGAGGTAACTGAATGCGGCGCGGGTCATATCAGGTCTTTTTGGGATTAGTCACTGTATAATGTTCAGAACACCTTCAGACTCACTGGCGTGCAACTTGAACTGGACTCTCTGGCATTTTTTGGGGGTGTGGATGCCCCAGGAACTGTGATGAGCCCAGCAGAGCACCAGTAGGCGAGCCTCTTGATCCCCAGCAGAGCATTTCAGCAGCCGGCAGAACAGGACGGAAACCCCCCCCAAAAAAATAGGTGCAGTGGACTAATGAGTGTATGAGACCCAGATTGTGTGTTCAGCAGAAACAGCCGCTGGTAGACAAAAGGTACGAGAAAGTTTACAATTAGTCATTGTGTGCTTTTCTGTGCGCGGACGTGTTTCCGGCTCGTGCGAATCGCTGCCGTGCGATTTCTAAATATTCCAGGCCGAGGCACTTTTTCGTGTGAAAAAAGCAATTCACTTGCGAAACCTCGAATGCAAGAGAAAAACCGAGCGCATCGGAGCACGCAGACAGCTCATCACATTGTCCCACGTGAGAATAGACACACTTGATCTGTACATGTGGGGTTGTTGTTTTTTTTTTTTGACACACGGGTTAAAAATGAACACAAACACACCTTTTCTGATTACCCACAGTTCCTGAGTGGAGAGCAGGTCCTGCAGGAGGCAGAGCTCGGCGCCCGTGTCTCTTCGTGGCCTTCATCTTGCCATTACTGCTCCGCTTGACACCGCCGCCAAAAATCACAGGTGACAGGCCACTTTTCCCAGGCGCTCGACACAAACCCCCCACCAACCCCCCCCCTCGGCGCCCCTCGCTGCAGGCGGAGCCATTTGACGGCGATGGCACCCGACACACAGGTTTCATATATTCAGCCTGAGTACGAGGCGGCGGAGGCAGAAGGGGAAGGCAGTGAAAAGCTACCGTTATCGCTATTAACTGTCAAAGTCACCTTCAACCCGAGGCACAGGCCGCAAATGGCACACAAAACACACACACACACACGCACACACACACACGTACACACACACACACACACACACACACACACACACACACACACACACACACACACACACACACACACACACACACACGTACACACACACACACACACACACACACACACACACACACACGTACACACACACACACACACACACACACACACACACACACACACACACACACGCACGCACAGGCATATATGCTGCCAGTAGCAGGGTTGGATCAGAACCAGGCCGACACACCTCGCTGTTCACCGAACACACCTTCAGCCACATGGAAAAGAAAAGAAAAAGGACAAAAGATTGAGTGTGAACTACGCAGGGGGAAAAAAGTGTTTCCGTGTCTGTGTCATTGGCGCGCCAACACTGTCAGCCCCTCGGGACGGTGTCTCACCTTTGTTCCCCCCCCCGGCCTGAGAGCGAGGCATTGTGGGACAGTTGTGAGCGCGTCAGCCGAACACCTGCCTCGCGCGGCGCCAGGAGGACTTGGGAGCCCGATCGTCACGCAGTTCAGAGAAGCAGCGTTCTGTCGCTTCGGCCGCCGTTTTAATTAGGGGGGGGGGGGCGTCGGCCTCAAATGAGCTTTTAACTAGTGTCATTCCAGAGGATTATTTCTCTCCTGACGCCGCTCTGCAGAAGACGCCATCGCGGGCAACTTGTCAAAAACAACAACAAAGATTATCCTGCAAAAGGAAACTCATGAATATTAAAATTGACTAAGTGCTGGATGTATTTATCCCCCGCGTTCCCCTGTTTCTTTCCAATGCCCGAGATTCGTAGGGAGGATGACGGGAAGTCACTAGAGAGGAAGCGAGGATACGGAACATCCGGGAATGAATAAAAGAAGGAACGGACACAAGAAGGGGAAATGGAATAAACAGGAAGCGAGGTGACAACATGACAACAAGAGAGTGAGAGGAGAGATGGGGAGGTGTCGTGAGGACGAGGGGAAGGGAGAAATGAAGAGTCAACACCAACAAATAACTGATGTCCAAATGACGGACAGACAGGGCGGAGTCGTGAAGGGAAGGACAGAGATGGGATCGTGGATGGGACGATGCTTTGCCTCTTCTCTGTCTCTGTCTAATTGCAACAGGATAATTAGCTTTGGTTGCTCTGAGGAATATTAAGGTAACTAAGGAATGAAGCAGAGCCGGAAGAAGGGAAGAGCCAACAGGAGGGAGAGCTGAGAATAATGAATGCATTCGGAAAGACGGAAGTGTGCAGAGAGGGAAGTGAAGGACAGGGACAGAAAGAAGCAAAATGACATAAAAACTGCAGGCAGGAGAGGAAATGATGAGAAAAGGGAATACAAATGAAAATGATTAAAGTGAGACAAACATGCGGATAGGGGAGCGGCAGGAGCAAATGAAAGAAACACAGAAGGAAAACTGAAAGAAAGAGATCCCTGGAGGTCGGAGTGAGGGAAAGCAAAGCATGATGGGAAATCTAGCAGCTCAACTGGAAACTTGTTGGTTCAGACTTCAGACTGCGCTGGAAACTGAAAGAGGCCCTGAGACCTTATCGATCGCGTGAGCAGCTCGCGGGCGGACTGGAAAAAACAAACAAGCGACTGTCATGGTAAAAGAGGCGACGATTCAGGAGGCGCGCGTTTGCTTATTGCAACTTCCTTTTTTTTTAAAAATCTGCCCCCACTTTGCTCAGTTTCTTGAGACGGCCGAGGTAATTTAAATCGATTGCAAGTCCTTCAATTACCGACACACTCACAACAGTTCGGCGAGAGGGGGAGATGGATTTCTTTCTGCTCGTCCGCCGCGATCCAAGGCCAGAGCTGAGGCGGCGCCGTAAACGGGGCCCGCCGCCCCGACAGCCTCCTCCTTCACTCGTTGACGTTTTTACTCGCTCCCAGAGCTGCGGAGACGTGAGATCCGGGGGCCCTGCGATCTTCTTTTACATTTCTGCGAGTGAGGAAATATGTGCTGACACTCACACACACACACACACACACACAGAGAGAGCAGAGAATCGATCGCACACACGTGAAGCCACGCGTGCTCGTGGCCCTCATCGGTCGGCCCACTGGGTCGACAGGCGCGCCGGCCGGAAATTGTAAACACTGAGCAACCCCACGTCCCTGGGAGATGAAGTACAATAGCCGGAGGCAATTCCTCCCGCTATTGCTCTTTTTTATGAACTAATACGTTCATAGTTGTTGCCTCCAAATGACTCAATAAATATCCAATACTTCCTGAGAGACGGCCTTGACCCTGTTGTCTGAAAGAGCGCCGTTTGCCGAGCGCCGGCTCCGTCAGCACACTTAAACACCGGCGGCAGCTTCGCAAAGTGGCAATTACCGCTTTTGACATCCACACAGAGCCGCATGAAGCAAAAAAAAAGGAAAGATCACACCCGACCGGCGCTTTGAGGAAGCAGGAAATGGACAATTACACAGACAAACAAAGTGAACCGGCGAGGGTGGCAAAATAAAAGTGGCGCGGCATAATAATTCCGCTTAATTAAAGGAGCAGTCCGCCCACAGGGTCGTCCTAAACAACTCCCTCTCACCTCCGGAGGTATTAGCCGAGTTATAAGTGGCGGGCTGCGTGACAGAAGTCTTCGGGATGACCTCCAAAGCTTCTCCGCCCCCCCGCCCCCCCCTCATCTATATTTATATGAAGGACCGGCACTAATTTCGCCCAGTAAATCAGTGTGCACATTTTATTGTGACCTCCAGCTTGACACTGAATTAAACAATATCAGGGCCCCGAGAAGCCTGCTTTAACAAGCCTTGAATTCCTCCGTCCAATCCATCAGCGGGGATATTTCTGACACGCAGAGGGAAGAGCATGAAATAAGGCAATTATCGAACCGTCCAGCCCATTTCAGCGGCTCGGCCGGTGGGCACGGTGCGGCGCCGACGCGCAGGCCTCGGGGTCTGAGTCCTGTGATGACTCTCGGTGACGGGGACGCTGGAAATTAATACATTACATACAATTTATGTTAGTTCGCCAACATTTTTCAACTTATAAGCGTCTCCACGTTTCGCCAAGGTTGGCCGTTAACACCCAGCAATGACACCGCGTGAAGAGCAAAGGTGCGTCTAGCAGCCGCAGCCAGTACCGGAGGGCCTGTCGGGAGTCCGCTCGACTTTGTCCAACAGAAAAACAAGTGGCTGGAGTTTGAGAGACGAGCTCCGGTGTGAGACAGAGACTCGGTTTTCCTCAGTGTTCCTCTCTGGTGCATTCAGGAGGGGGGGGGGGGTGTCTTTCATGGAGGTGGCAGTCGATCCTGGGCGTCCTCTCAGATTGCCTGACAGATAATCCATCACACAGTCAGTGTGTCTGACAGGAAGAGGTCTCAGTCAACTCCCTCTCTCTCTGTATCGCTTGCACGCGGCCGATGAAGGACAGTCGCTCTCGGGATGACGCACGCTTGAGTTTCATATGAATACCGAAGGTGGGAGAGTTGTGTGGGTTAAAGTCTGTGTGTGTGTGTGTGTGTGTGTGTGTGTGTGTGTGTGTGTGTGTGTGTGTACCCATCTGCAGGTGAAGAGCAGGGCACCAAAGAAACTATGCACATGAGCTCATCGGCAATCGTTTTGACACCAACTGCAGAAAAATCCAAATCAACATATTAACTGATCTGATAAGTAAAAAAGGTTTAAGTCTTATGTAGAATTGGTGCCACTTCATCCAACAATAACCTTTGATTTAAAAGCTCTTCAGCCATTTTGAAACATTCTTCTTTCCTCGCTCATTTAGAAATGATTTGATAATCATGAATATAATTTCATTTTGTCAGCAGCAGGAGATTTGTCAGTCGTCAACAAAATAAGCAAATTCATTGGTAATCCATTCGTTTATTCTTGTTTTTTATTATTATTATGAAGCTCATATAACGGTCCACACCATACCTTTCTTTGTGACAATATTTAACTAGCTGTTGCAATTCTATTGAAGACAATATCATTGGATTTTGGACATTTGTATTTATGTTTTTTCTAAGACTTAACAATTTAAATGAAAAGTGAAATTTGACTCAAATCCACAGTCATTTTAGTTTGGAAAACTTAAATGACTGGATTCTGTAACTAATGTGAATCTTATGGTAGTTTGAAATAAAGCAACAGTTAAACCAATTGAGGCAATTATTCTGCAATATGTTGATAATCGATTAACCGTCATATCTCGGGGAACAGTGTTCAGCAGAAAAAACATATTTATTCTGTATGATCCACTCTCCAGTCGGCTTCTGTCTCTTCCCCGAGGACACTCGGAAATGTGAAGTAAACAAATCAACACAAACTTTATCTTGAAATCTTTTCTTTTAATCTCTTAAATTATGTACACAGTTTTTTACACTGTATCAAAGATATCCTATCAATATACATTCATGATTATAAAAAAAGAACACTATTATATCCTTCATTTGTCTCTCTCTTCACCCCTCTGTATGAAACGTTTGCTTGGACTCTACGAGCAGGCAGGACAGTTTACAGAACCCTTCAGCCTTCATGAAACAGGCTCAGAGTCAAGCAGCTGACACACTGTTTATATCACAGACTAATGTAAAGTAGCACTTCACAAATAAGACCTGATGTACAAAATTCACAGCATGGGTACAGTACATCCTCCATCTCATTCATGACACAGATACTGTAAATGTAAGGCATTGGATAAATTAACAGATGTGAACTAACTTGATTAAATAAAAGTCAACTGCTACAACCCATTCGAGCAAAGTGCCATCAAATGATTTCACCTCTCATGACCATGTCCGTCAGTCCAACTCTCAGTCGATAATGGATGACCCCCCCTGGAATAATAATCCACACAGACAGAGAGGAAGCTGCATCTTTCACCACCTATTTTTGAAACGGAATGGACAGAGTGTTGGGCCCTATCTAATTTCTGGGAGGGGGCTTCATGATGTTCTATGACAAAACCACTTCCATTACCTTTGTAACGTGAAATAATAACAAGCCTGAAAGTTACACAGTGGTTTATCTTGGGGGGGGGGGGGGGGGGGGGGGGGGGGGGGGGGGGAGAGAAGTTAAAAGCAGCTAATTTGCACTACAGAGAGGAGATAAGGGAAATACTGAGAACCTGTGATATGGACACTTGTTTGGCAACGACAGTCTGATTGGGATGCTGGTGTTAACAGAAATAAAAGTAGAGGCTTGGAGTTGTGGATGGCTGCATGAGTATCAGTAAAAAAAAAGAAAAAGGCTGATGGTGATGATCCGAGGCCACAGTGAATGTCGCTGATGGTGGGACGGTATGAGGAGAGTCGTGAGGTCAAACTGATTAATTTTTGATCGCGGCCACCGCTTTCTTGGCAGCGTCCTCCAGGTTGTCTGCCGCTGTGATGGGCAGGCCGCTCTCCGCCAGGATCCTCTTGGCCTCATGGACGTTGGTACCTGCAAGACAGAATAAAAACACAGTTACAACAGGCAACTACACACAAAAAACCCCCCCAAAAAATCCAACTCGCTTAACAAGGTTGAACCCCGTCTGCCGGTGTCTGCACTGTGTGAAAGACACAAATTCCTTCGGAGGAATTAATCCACGCTCATGACAGATGGATGCAGTTCTGGGTGAACGGTGGCTGATCCGGAGGCAACTGTGTCTGCGAACAACATCGGTGGGGGCAATGTGTGTGTGTGTGTGTGTGTGTGTGTGTGTGTTTCACTGGCTGCACAGAGGTCAGGGGTAGCAGGTGCTGGATGGTACGCTGGTGCCTATGCCCTGATAGACCCGGGAGAGAGAGCAAGAGAGAGAGAGACTGTGCACAACCCAGAGGCTCCACACAGTGAACTGGCTTCCTCCCAGCGCTGCACGCTGCGCGGCCAAACGCAAGCCTGACGAGCCTGTCACCACACAGGGCAGGGGGCGCCGCATCGGAAGCGAGAGGACAACGGTAGCGTGTGTGTGTGTGTGTGTGTCTGAGTGAATGAGAAAGGAGCGAGAGATGGCAATAGAGCAAAAGATTGGCTGGAGCAGAATCACCCCCCTCGCTGCTTTAGCAACTGAAGTCAGCTGTTTGTAGATCGTATGTACTGATCACTCGCATGAAAATGGACTTGACTAAAAAAAGATAGTTTACAGAGTTTGTCTGATCCGGTGATCAAGAATCTACTTCATGTCTGATGTGGGGACTTTCATTTGTCTTTATTTTTCTAATTACTTCCCAATCTTTTAAGAAAATTATCGTCACATGCCACTAAACAACTCACCGCATCATGTCATCTGATTGCTTTCCTTCTATCTTAACTTTTCATCACAAACAAACAAACTATAATCTCGTTGGCTCCTCATTTACATATTAAACGGTGCCGTACATATAAAAATGTAATCCGCAACGATTTGCATTCTTGAATTGTTCAAAGCAAAATTGACAAGATTTCACGGGTTCCAGCTTCTTGAATGTGACCATTTGCTGTTTTTAAAAATTATTCTTTTATGACAGAATCTGAATATCTTTGGAGCATTGGCCGAACAAAACAACACATTTTAGAAAAGTCAACACAGGTTCTTTCACAATTTCGTGAAATTTTTAACGATCAAAACATTTCCTCAGAAAATAATCTGCAGGTTAATCAACAATGAAAATGATCCTTGGCCGCAGCCCTACGTGTATATACAGTATTTACTGTATGACGTGATATTGGCATTGACTGCATTCACTCGTCTCTTAACCTAATTTGTGTTAAATGAGTAAAGGTATGAGAGTGTGTGTGTGTGTGTGTGTGTGTGTGTGTGTGTGTGTGTGTGTGTGTGTGTGTGTGTGTGTGTGTGTGTGTGTGTGCGTGCGTACACGCCTGCAATGCTTTGACGCGTACAGGTTGACCTCAGCCCTTCTATCTGGCGTGTAATTAAGACTGCATGATATGTGAATTCTCCAGAGGCCGGACCGACCTGATCAATAGACTTTTCATGAGGAATTCTATTACCAGTGCCACTTAACGCCTAATATTTCATCTCTTTTGCGCAGCCAGATAATAAGTCATTCCAAACACATTTCGGCCAGCTCACACTCCAAACAATCAATGCCGCAATGTAATTAATTAGAATGGGAGCAGGAAGAGACCTTGCTCTGGCACATAGACGGGGGATAGAGTGTCCAAAGTCCTTTTCTAATCAGGCAGCACAGAATATTTTCTGTGTGTGTGTGTGTCCAAACAAAAATCTATACTCACAATTGAAAATGCTGTTGCTCATAGTGAGGACAGAGGGGGAGTATGCTGTGTGCTCCACATGCTACAGGCTGACCTGTGAACCTCGTCGGGATTCGCAGATCCACGTTATCACACTGACAAACTGTCGGACGGCTGAGACAAAGTTGCGGCACAACAAACTTGAAACGACGGGAGATCACACTCGGGGAGGAGCAGCCGTATGTACCCGCAGCAAATACATAACGCAAAACATATTCTGGAAAGACAAGTACGCCTATGGAAAGTGCATAGAGTGTAGCACTAAATAAACAACAAATGCAGTTTTTGTATATGTTTCCATTCCATAAATATTCATGAGCGGCTATAGTGTGTTTACACAATGCTGCATCCATGGCACCTGTGTTATCCATGTGCTGTGTGAGGGGGGACTCACAAGTTTTGTGGGAGTGAGAGAGAAGAGACATGCATTCATGTGGATCTGTGTGTGTGTGTGAGAGTGAGTGAGCTGACTGCAGTTCCACTGTGAGCAGTAGGGAGCACTGATAGCTCACAGCAGCATCGGCAAGGACAGAGCCCAGCTGGATACAGCACCGCTAGGTGTGTGCAAATGTGTGTTTTTGGATGCGTAAGTGTGTGTGCGTGTGTGTAGAGTATGCCGAGTACATGAATGTGTGTGTGTTCACCTGCAGCCACTAGGTGCTGCCAGAGACCTACTCACAGCCTGAATAGGGACATAAAGTGTAACGTATGCACACACACATGAAAGGCACACTTTCTAGGCACAGACCTTTTTATATATCTTTATTTTAATAATTCCATTTTATTGACTATAAAAGAATGGCCTTAAAAAGCACAAACATAAAATATTTTTTACTGTCCCAAAGCAAAAAAAACAAAAAACAGCCCATCACAATCTCCAGGGCGAGATGTGCTGGTTCCTCATCAGTGCCACTGACATGTTAATTACTAAAGCATGTCAGAAATCTCCGGGTTTTCACACTTCTGAACTTTGTCTTCTAACAAGCAGCCATTGGATTAATGTCGATGCCACATAAGCACTTTGCCACAACCATGAACGCCGTCCAAACTGCCGAACGGCGGATCAAGTGACCAGCCTCACGAGACCGCTCCGCTCTGGGGCTTTAGAGCCACTGTTCAGGCTGACACAACAACAAGAGAGCAAGCAGCGCTCGGTGTGTTTGCCTCGTTATATACAGTGATGCCACTTTACAACCCATTTCTGTTGGATCCCTCCGCTCCCATTAGCAAGCTCACTTGAGACTATTGTCATCGTCACTTTAACGTGTTCGTCAATTGCAGGCCGCCATGTCTCAACAGGATGACGAGGCCTGGGGCCGTGCGAGGAGGCGAGCGGGCCGAGTCGTGTTGATGCTGCAGTTTGTGAAATAGTGACACATTCTGCCTCGACAAGGTGAGTTCAGCCGAGGTGGAGGAGTCTGCCACGGACTTTGACCCGCAGTTACCACACGCACACACCTACCTAGGTGATCCTCCTTGTTTTCTTGCATAAAATTAATAAAGCTACTCGCAATTTTATTAGAAGGAGAAATAAAGTCGTCTGCTCGTGACAGAAAAAATGCAGAATTCATGAGCAATACACTGCATCCTGGCTCAATTCAAGTCCCCCCGGGGGCTTTTTCCTGCTGCAGCTTTACTTTTGGAGGCGAATGTCAGCTAATGTAGGCAAACTCCTGCCAGACATTGTTGTTGTACTGACATTACAGTGAAACTGAGCTGACTGCAAGACAAGTCGCTCCTTGTGCTTCTGTTACTCTGATTCAGAAGTTAGCGTTTCACATCAACTTTGGACTTTTCACAATGACTCTGTGTCCCAGTAAAGCCACGACACGATTCCGACTGTGCTCCTACTGCGATGGGTCAGAGTGTCTGCGGTGTACAGAGCCTGTTATTCTCTTATCCTTGTCACTTTAGGCCCCGGCAGCTGCGGCTCAGAAGAAGTTTCCATGGCCTTGAGTGCAAGAGCTCTGCAACAGATTTTTTATTAGTTTTTTTGCACCAAAATAGAGAAAAAGAAAAAAGGGTGAAATCATAACACTTTTCAAGAATTCCACATTGGAGACGTTCTAATTAGCTTGATATTCGCGTTGGTTAAATTACTGATATTTCTTTGGGCCAATTAAAACTTTGAAGAGCTCATTTTCTTTCTTTTTTTCCAATGTTGTTTAGCAGCACAGTGTGGGAGCTCATGAAGTTTGTTTGAAACCCATGAGCGAGGATCGTTTACTGAGACAGAACTAGTCTGCTAGGAGACATAATATACAAGTCCCTGTAAGCGATTATTCAATATAAAAATGCCATCAGTCAATTATATCACTAGATATGTTTGAGAAAAAAAGTTGTTACAGGAAATGAAACCGTCGGTTGGGTCTCTCGCGACCGCAGTCACCTCGAATAATTGGCGTAAGAACATTTCCTTTCATCACTGACTGTCATCATTCTCGCTCCGACTTTGATTGTTAATTCCCACAATAATCAGCAACAAACAGTGAGAGTTCTCTCCCTCTGCTGCCAAAAATGGATGGGCGCTGCTCCTCCCTCCCTCGTCCTGCGTGTCAAACATCAAATGCTTCTCATTTGCACGCGGAGCGGGATACTCCTGAACGCTGAAGACGTGTGGGGTTCTTTTCCCCCTCTTCCTCTGATGTGCTAGCCGGTCATTAATCAATGTTTTCATGTTTCTTATGCCGTCTAGACGGTTGCTAGAGAGACACGCACGCCACGGCTCAGTGTTTTAGATTTAAAGAGAATCACTGGCTCCGACAGTTGACACAAATCCACAAGTTACTCAGCTTTCCGTCTATGTAAACTCTGTTAAAGAAACTCATTGTGTTAACAAATAGAATCACTGCTTTCGGCATTTTCATGAATGTGAAGCAGGTGCACAGTATAATTTATCATGAGTCATAAAACCCTGTGTATACAATTTTGTCGAAAAAGCAGACAGTGTGTGTATATTTCTATGTATACTGTATGTGTGTGTGTGTGTGTACATGTTTGCCTGTCTATGTGTATGTGGCTGCGAGCCGGTACAGTGGCTATTGGAGCCATAATAACACTGTCGGGACCGACGGAGCCATATCACGCTCACTGAAGGATCTTGTGTCTCTTTTTAATTAATGGAGGCGAAATGAAAAAAAAGGCCCAGGTCTCCTTTTTAAAGAGGAATCAGGCACGGCCGTGTGAAAAGGCCCCGGTGAGACGGCTCAGTAAATCAATGGGCTGGGGAACAGAGCTAAGCGAATGCAGTCACCTTTTATCCAGGACCCTGTGGGCTATTTAAGTTTTTCTTTTTCCCCCCATAGTGGCAGACAGCGTCTTCACAGAACAATACAGTAAGTCCATGTTCACCCTGTGGCCAAAGGGGGCAGTACAGTACTTCCTCAGGCATCGCTCTTTATCATACATGTACTGTAAAAAAAAGAGTGTGTGTGTCTATAATTCCTGTATGTGTTGAATGTGTTGCAAGCATTCGCAGTGGATGAAGCTGTCCACTGATTCTGAAGCTCACAAGCAGGGTTTAGTTTTAGTTGGATATATTTTAATGCAAACCCTATTACCTAATCAAACCCTATCAGCATCTACACCAAATGTTAAACCCACCTGTTCACCAAAGCCTACATTCACTCATGACTTTTGTGTGTGTGTGTGTGAATAGTAATGTGTCCTTTGGTCCCTTTAAAAGACAGTAAATAAAATTAAGTTATTATTATTATCTTTATTCTGTTTGTTAACTGGTCATTGGTCCTCATTGTATTTTACTGCTGACATTTCCCCTCATTTGGTTCTCATCATGTGTTAAAAGCATCTTTGTGTCATCACTGGTCTGTGTTGCTGAACAGAATGAATCAAGGTGCAGAGACGGAGACACGAGGAACAGAAGCACAAGGCTACATGAGTAGAAAATCACAAAACCATGAATATTGTTCGGTTCAATGTTCACAAAATTCATATTATATGCATTTACTAATGAAAACGTGCTCTTTCCAGAGGACTGATAGTTTTTAGGGTAGAATTTGTCATAAATGAGCAATACGCACTTGAAGTACAGGTTTGACTTTCCCCCCCATTTTGAATGCCTCATATATCAGAATTTTGATTTCCTTCAGACATGAACTTAGCTGGTAAGAATGCACTATGACATGAGAATTTAAACTGACATTTGAAAAGATCTGATGTGGATCAGTGTGGGGCACTTTTTACTCCATATTTTAGCAAGCCATAGCTTAGCAGAACTTGGCAAATAGACATCTAATAGGGTAAGACAATACCTGAAAAAAAATCAAGCATGAAGCATGAAGAACAAACGTTCATGCTAAAGTTAAGACTTATGCAACTAATGCAGCAGACTTTTTTATTTTAAAGCCTCCAAATCTGAAGACGAGGCGATCCAGGTACAATGATATTATTCATACGTATGAAGCAAATCCAAGATGGTCGGTCGGTCGGGAGGCCTCCGTTGATTTGACATGGAATGACCCAACATGCAATCAAGCCAGGCATTTGAAAAAGAGCCTTCCCAATTAAAAGTGTGCCAGTTAATCCACCCTGATCCTGTTGGAGAGCGCTGGGCCGTTCTCACTGCCCTGCAGTCGGCCTCGCAGGCTGAGCTGATTGATTCTGAACCAATCTTCTCCACAAGACTGCAGCCCAGGATGTAATGACCCACAGCTAAAGCTTGGATTAGGCCCAGGCCAGGAAAAATGCGGACGGACCAAGCACCAGCAGTGACCCTCTGGACACAGCCTTTTTGTGAGTCATGTTGTATTACATGGCCTCGTGTGAGAAGTATGTTGAACTAATTAAGGTTCTGTTTGGATTGACAATCTAGTCGTCACTGTAGTGACACATTTCAGCAGTTGTGCACTCACTGCACACGACTCTGTGGTTAGCTTTGTGCTCAAGCAGCAATATAAAGACAGTGATGGATATACATTTTGCATTTGCGTTTCCTGCACCTTGAATGTTTGAAATGACACTTGTGTCTCTTTGTTAACTTTGTGCGGCTGATTGTAAGATTTGGGTTTAAGGCTACATCCATATTACTACGTTTTCATTTTAAATCAGTTATCAGTTTTAATCCCTGTCCACACTAACACACCTGGAAATGTAAACAGGAAGCAGATTTGCTTCCTGTTTACATAAAGTTCTAAGAACGACAAAAAAACAGTAATGAAAAGTTAGCGCAGGGACTTCTTTACTTGGACCGACGATGAGGGGGAACTAGTGCTTAACGTTGGTGGTCACAACAATTTGCCTTCTTCGCTGGTGAGTTGTGACGGATAAGAACCAATCAGGAAGTGAATGCAGGTGACTGCGTCGTCATTTCCAAACGTCTCTGTTTTAAGGCATTTGGAAACTCCGGAGTAGTGTGGACAACAGGCGTAAACGTAGCAGCTGTGATGTGTTTTGAAATGAAAACGTATTAATGTGAATGCAGCCCGAGCCACTCATCTGTTTTTGTTAAAGCTGCAGTGCACATTTTTAAAGGGGGATTGGGAAAACAACATCACACCTTCTTCAAGGATGCTGATCACTGTCAAACATAAAACAGGATAATCGTTTATTAGCCTAAGAGGAAATTTGCCATCACATTGCCAATTTGCCATTAGGATTATTTTTATGTTTTTGCAGGTGCTGAGTAACAAAAAGCACAATCCCCATACCCCACATAGCACTTCCCCCACTTCTTATTAAATTCTGCATTGACTTTTTACAAGCTTGATAATGCCAGAGCCTTAAAAATATTTAAAGTTTTGGATCCAGCAGACCTATAATGCTCAATATTCAATACGTATGTATACATATTCAATATCTATATATTTAAGTCCAATGTTGGAGTAAGATAAAAAAATATGTACAGTAGAAATGGCACCCTTTAAAGTAAATGATATGTTATGACTTTCTGTTTGTTGAAGTAGAACAGATGAAATAAAATCAGACTGTAACGATACAATTGCATGACATCATAGTCTTTTGGATCGCATCGTGCATTGCATTGGATTGGAAAAAATATAATATTTAATCGCACAGAATCACAATTAGTTGTTGCATCATATGTATTAGATCGTGTGCAGTGTATCCAGATGTGAATGAGTGATAGAGATGCACAACCCCACTCTATTTAGAAGGTTGCTCAAACCATCCTTACCCGACCAAGAAGTGTTGTCATGTTTCTGCAGAGGGTAAGAAAGACTTTGAACAAGAAAGCAGTTTGCAGGTACTTTGTCATTTCATGCCTGACCTTTGCTCAATTAATCTGCATAGGTGTGTATGTGTTTACAGGTCTTCATCACAGGGCAAAACCTTTAGAAGTAAATCTGTTTTCTCAAACTATTGTGCTCTGAACAGTCATGTTCACACTGCACTACTCTTCCTCTGTGCACAGCTCGGTTCTAGAGGCAGCTCACATGCCCTGACCTACAAACCATATTACCAGTGAGGACATACAGTATAAACACACGCATGCACCCGTGCACACACACAGACACACACACAAACTTTTCAATGCTCTGGACAGAGCACTCAGCAGGATCTTGACAATTACGCTAACTACCATCGGCCCTGTGCCTCCGCGAGTCACCGCTGCCACCCCCCCCCCCACACACACACAGAACAGATTTCATTAGCATATACAGGTGAAAGGTGAGCCAATCAGTGTCGTGTCTACAGTTATGTGTTGGCGCTAATGATGGCTGCGGCAGAATGTGACACGTTTGAGAGATTCACTGCTGTTCTGACTGGGACACTGCGCCAGGGAGTGCCGCAGCGATAATACAATGGCTCCAAAGTTTGAAATACGGTGGGGAAGAGGTGCTTTAAATCCTGCTCTCTAACAGAAACACTTAAATGGTAATATATCATATACAAATTTTCACTTCCGAACAGTAAAAAATACAGTACTAGTCCTTATTGGCCTGTGAATGTATGCAGCTAGAAGCACTATAGGTTGTGGCTATGGGGCTACTGGCAACAGGTCAGAGAGGTCACTGCGGTAACAAGAGCTATAGTAAAGAAAACGTGACTTGCTGAACCACAGTTTGTCTGCAGGATGTATGCGTTGACCTAGGAGATGCTGGTTACACAACAGCCTCAAGATGGCCGCCATTTCAAAGCAAACAGCTCATCCAATCAAGCCTGTGTCATTATGCAGCACCATTAAATCCTCATTAAGGTAAAGTGCTTTCAACACAGGGTATATGGAGATCAATGGTCTCTAATTCTGACTGGGATGATGCACACGTTGGAAGTCTAGTGGAACTGTCAGCTGGGACAAGATTACTCCGGAGATTCTCCGGAGTTTGCAGGTCACATAAGAGGAACGCGGCAGGACATTGTCCGAGTCGGACGCATTCACGACTGCAGGATGATTTTTTCATCAATCTGTGGCGCAGGACATGAGGAGAACTCCTCCGAAGAGAGCAGTGTTTTTGTTGAGAGTCATCAACACTTCCAGAAAATGTCTCGAGCATCATCTGCGGACAACTGCATTCTCACACACAGCTCCACCGGAGAAGTCAATGGGCCTTATTATTTGTCTTTAATGGTGTGTACAAGTGATTTAGGAGAACTTGCCACATTCACCAATTTTCTCATATTTTGAGTTTTCTTTCAGGTATGAAACAACTATGAATGTTCCCGACCTGTCGTAGGAGTCACGTAAATAAGTCTCCCATTGGTCAAAACAAGTTTTTCACGCACAACGTGCTGCTGTTATCCTACCTTCAAGTCTGACCACCAGTGGCACCTTCAGCTCCAGCTCTCGACAGGCCTTGGTGATGCCATTGGCGATGATGGCACAGTTGACGATCCCACCGAAAATGTTGACCAGGATGGCCTCCACCTGTGAAGGAAGAAGCAAGGAAAGGATTTAACACACTATCGGCCAAAACGCAAACTCAAAAGTCACATCTTATATTTGCTATCTGTATATCAGAGCATGGTGGCAACACCAAAAATCACAGTATCACTGAATATATTGTTCAAAAGCCACTGTGGTGGGTGAACAAACTCATCCGAAACAAATAAAGTTGCGGTCAATGATTGGCAGAATTCTTTGCAGCATTCTCAAAGTGTCATTTACAGTACATGTCCAATATAGCTGCAAAAACCTCTTCGTCCACATTGGTGCAAAAACTGTTGCAAGATTGAAATCTCTCTGAAAACATCCAGCAGGGCAGCCTCACCAACAACCTTGTGTACAGTAGGTCATGCACCCAGAGTCTATGCACCCCGAGGCCATACAACACTGTCACCGTGGAGGCAACACTCGAGCCAAATAATGAAGCAATATTTCAATGGGAAGTGGTGACATGAAAAACAACAGCAGCGGCACACCTGGCTGTTTTTTTTAAACCTTTTAATGTAGCCGAGCCATGTATCATACTTAGCTTTAATACTCATTTACATACCACCAAAAAAAAATCAGACTGCCTTGTATAAGAATGAAATAGAATCAAGTTCACACACGATGGTGAGCAGATCAAGTAGTCAGTTCCCACCCGGGGAAGTGACCTTGCAATTCAAATTCTAAGTCTGCATTTCCCCCACAGCGATCAAGTACAAACAAAGTTTTTGAAGTTATGCTCTATACTATGTTCACTTAAGCTGCAGTCTCTTTGCTAAGGACAACTTCAACTTTCTTACAAAATGAGACACTGACATCACTTAGTAGTGAAGCAGGCAGTGTGTGTGTGTGTGTGTGTGTGTGTGTGTGTGTGTGTGTGTGTGTGTGTGCGCGTGTGCGTGTGCTCACACTAACAATCTAGCACTTGGTAATTACCCTGGCTTGCTCAGTGGAAAAGTAGACTGAGAGCACACAGGATTAATCCCCCATGTTTGTTTATAATCACTGCTAATCTGTTAGCGCCGATTTGGATGAGCAGCTTGTGGATGTGGATGTGTGCGCGTCCTTTTCGTGAATGTGTATGCCTTCAGTGTGTGGTAATGATGTTTACAGGGAGAGAAGATCAAGGACTCGGATAGCAATCCGAGCCACAGCCACGGCATTGTCCTCTACACGCTATCCAAATGAGCATCTCCTCCTAAACGGCGAGAGAGTGACACAGGACCAGAAGAGAGCACCAAAACAAACGTCAGATGTGGGGAGTAGCGTGAAGATTCAGACCCGCGTGCGAAGAAAAATTGAGCAAGCTGTTTGGTCAACACAGAGAACTGTTTCATGCTGATTAAGTGTATCTTCTCGGGATGGGATGAGGGATGCTAAGGAGGAGGAAAAAGGGGGAGGCAAACGGTGGCCGCAAATTGCAACGGAAAGGAAAACTCAGATGTTCAAATGGAAAACTCCTCAGGTTCAATCGGTCCTCTAAATATGTCCGATTTCTTTCCCTATCATGTTCCATGCATTATCACGTCTGCCAACGGAGGTTATGTTCCCCCCCCTTGTTTATTTGTCGGTTGGTTTGTTTGTCAGCAGAGTTAAAGTTGACACATGAGTTAAAAAGGTCTTTCATTTTTATCGATTACCTTTGATTAACCTATTGATTACATTCAATCACATGGACAGTTCAACATGGAGAAGCAATGTAGCAGAGTGATTTTTTGGTTTATGAGGCGTGATGAAATTGGTAATATGGGGGGAAAAATAGTGGCTGAGCTTGAGACCGTCTCAGATCCGAGGGAACGCTGCACGTTCAGTGATTCGTTCTCTGATCTTACACAGTGGACGTGAGCCTTGTTTGACAGACAGTCGCGCTCTCCCTTTTGCATCTTGAAGGTTCAAAAGTGGAAAGCAGAACCTAACCCTTTCATTTAATAATTAGGTGATGGAAAATAAATGTGCTATAGATACTAAGGTAGCTCTCATTGTGCAAGACTACACACACTACTTACATAAGGCTACATTTAGAGGCAAGAGAAAGGAAAGGAGGCCAATCCACCACAAGCCTGAGAAAAAAATATGAGATAGAAATGTGGCAAATTAAAAATTGCAACTTCATTCATTTCACAAAAAACTGAGCAATGTCAAATGTCTCATATGTTAAACATGTAGGGCAGTAGTGTTCATCCATTGGGCAAAATCAAATGGGATGCACAGCAGACATCTTCAGGAAAAGTTTAACTTAAAGATCAGGGTGAAAGGGACAGAACAATATAAAATGCATTTCATGGGGCTTCTATATTTCAGGCGTTTGGGCCGATGCAGTTTACAGCCGCACTTGGGCCAAAGCAGTTCAGCCTGGCTGCGGTTCAGTTGCAGCACATTGACCAGCGCCCTCAAACATAGATGTAGAAGGCCATAAGTGAAGTTCTCTACTCTGCAATCGCTGAGGTAAAGTCTCTCACAGAGAAAAACAAGGCTCTAACGGAGCAAGTTAACATGCTGGAAAATGGACAGAGGCAGATTAAGAGTCAGCTCCAAAAGAAGCTCGGACGAAAAGATGAGGTCCTCAAAATTGTCTGGAGTAAGAAGGCCGACTCACACCAAAGACAGCCTTGCCCTTCCGCACTCGGAATGACAGTGAGCTGAAGAGGAGTCAAGAACCGTGGAAAAGCGAGTGTGATGCAATTGGCTGGCTCATTTAGAACAAAAGGAACTGGAGGAGAACGAGATTCAATAAGAACCTGAGAAGAACGAGACTCGAAAAGAAGAAAAGATGGAGAACAAAGACAATGAGGTGAGAAAAAAAGAGACGAAATCGAAGAAAAAGAGTCAGCTCTACTTCTGAAATGCACAATCCCTTTCTACCCTCGGCCCTATTTCAAACCTTTATCCAGCACCTACCCCTGTGTGACCCACCTCTTAACAAATCCCCAAAACAAAATCTATCAATATCAGTCCTTCAAACACATTAAACAAACATTTAATGTTTTTTTAAATACCTCCAATGGCTGGCGGGGAATTCGTTATTTGTATTGCATTACTACTGTTTATTTGTTCCCTGTATTTAGTTTGCTCTTAATGCTAAAAGAGTTACGGAGATAGCGCAGCAATTGAAAAAGACGGATGCACAGACGTGTTCATCACTTCTGCACGTCACCCAGCCAGTCCAATGACATACATCTGTATTAAATCTCATCACATGTAAACAGTTGACCTGGAATCTTCAATCGGAATAAATTCAATCATCAGAATGATTAAAAACAAAAAGAAAACGTGCATGTAACTGCCGTCACCAATGTGTACGACCCGCACGAGTTGACTGGCAAACCCAGCAGGCATGAACGTGGGAGATCAGAGCTACAGGGCGCACAGTCAGATGCACTCGCGTACACACCCACGCGTTCCGCTCTAGAATAAAATGTGCAGTCAAAAGAGGCTACATTTCTTTGTAAAGAAAATAAGTGTATTAGTGAAACAGTCTACCCAATGACTGTTGTGAGTGCACATGGGAGAAAAGTAGCAGGAAGTGAAAAGAGTTCAGCAGTTCGGGAGAGGCAGATGGAAAGAACAAGGTGTAAAATGAGGCCAAGTGAGTGATATATATTGAACAGTTTGCTTTGGTGTGATCTGCTGGGCATTGTGTGTGTGTGTGAGTGTGTGTATATGTATGTGAAGCTATATTCTCCGCCGCCTTAGAGGACATGTGTGAGTATGCTTCCCCACCACCCTGTGCAGGTGTGGCCCAAGTCAACACTGCGGATGCCACGAGGAACTTGCACACAGCTAATTAAAGACCTTCTGGCCTCAACACCACTGATCGGCAATATATTTATATTTTGCTTCACGCTGTAATATCACATTCATTTTCACGCTCAACATCTCTCGATGGAAGCACAACAGGGAGAATTTTATTATTTTATGCATGCATCATCAGCATATGCAAAGTGCAATGTAGATATAGTGGAATGCATTTGGCAGTTCATGAGAGTAGTGTAACTCTGCTCCCCGAGTTATACAATAGACTCAGATATATGACTCGCCACTTCATGATATGAGTGTATGTAGTGCACACACCACACCACACACACAAACACACGCACACACAGCATTATTTGGTGTCCACTGGGGGGCAGCAGAGATTCAGATGGCTCTTTGCAGCCTCGTCATGGAGAGCTCTATCCACAGCCCATTTTTCAACTCCTGCCTCTATTGGGAAGAACCATATTTCTTCCATTCATGCACCTCCTATTGACACCAATGTATATTAATGATACATAAGGCATGATTTATGTTGCTTGGCACAAAAGTAAATGCAGTTTATAGAAATATGGATGTGACGAGAACCGAGTTGCATTTCGCTGGAAGTTTGTTTTCTTATTCCATATTATTTCCTCCCTGGCTCAGGTTTAGTAGCCAGTGTGCAGCCTGAGGGACATTGGTTTCCCTGCACAAACTGGCAACCAAAAATAAGCAGACATTTTGTCTAAAAGTTCTGTTCAGAAGTTCCACTATTCCAAGTAAACACAACACACAAAAGGCAAAACAAATGCCCTGAATGGTGTAGGTGTAAAACTATAGGGATTATTTTTGGCAAGGTAGTGGTCTATATGAGGTCAAAATATCCCAATGATGAATTGGCTGAAAGAATGGGGGCCATAATTTGGGTCAGTCTCCTTGGTTTGATGCCTTCAACAATCAAAAGTCTAACTCTGCTCTTGCTCCACTCAGCTCTCAGCATCTCAGAAATCCAGCCTCAAGGTGTGAAATGGCATTGCACGCTCCAATCCGTCGAAAATCTCCAACATCGCATTTTACCTCCGTTCAGAGAACCAATATCAGGCGCTTTCCTTAAAGGCATTCATTTTAGGTGAGCTTCCCTGGCAGCGGGGTGGATTTCTTTCATCAGAGCGCAGCATAAAGGCATCAGCTATACTGTGCCAATGTAGCCTTTTTAGAGGATCTTTGTGTGTTCTTTCAGGCGGCGTTACAGCATGAGCCAGTGCGTTCTACCTGTGTGACGGCGAAATGAATCAAATTTTGCAAAATACGATCGTTGTGGCCGGCATTGCGATAGCCTGCCAAGGCTTTTTTTGCGTCAAAGTCAAAAAAGGCCCTTCACAGGAGAAACAGGCTTTTCTGCCTGCTATTATACGCCCCACTAACTGCATTTAGGACAAGAAAGAAATGTAACCCAGACAATTTGACATGCTCACGTGGCCCTGTATATACTCCACTGGGTTTTCATGAAATGTGGCTTGGATTCATGTTTGACAAAATATGTGTGTGCCGTTACCAGGGACACCGGGGTCTTATCATAAAATTATCAAATTGTACATCCATAGTCATCCCTATTGACCTATTGGCAAGATCACGTGTTCAGAAAGTCCTGATATTGTTTTCCATGGCCCAATACATAATAAACAAACATGATGTACTTTTCTCCTCCAAGTTTCAACCCAAGGGGGAACAAAGGCATTGTGTTCCTCCTCATTCTGTAAGGATTCTTGTCATGAGTTGAGCATGCATTGCCGAATTATCACTCAAATACACATTTTCATGCCCATACCCGTTAGGCGCGGCTAATCTTCTGCAGCGAAGAAAGAAAAGGGAGAGCATCTTGTTGCCTTTGTTACCAGCAAGCAGATAGGAGTAGAAAAAAAAGCAAGGATGGATATGGGTGTGTGTCTCTCTGTGTCCTATTAAGGGCTGTTGTTTCGTCTTATCTACTGGAGACAGGCTGTACTGTCACCGCCTGCTCTGGCAGGCCTGGTTTGTTTTCGATCTGCTGGGGGCCCTTAGCTCGGCCCTGGGGCCACAGGTTAACATGCAAGGCTTCCAAGACAGGGAAGGCCTGTTGGCTCTAATCAGACATCTTGGAATGAAGGTACTGCTGTTGGTGAGGAACCATTATTCTCCTTCTGTCCGTGTTGGGCAATCAGTGAATTGCCTTCTATGGTCAATGTGTTATTTAGGATTTCTTCACACATTTTTTTTTGCATTTGATATCGCAGCTTCTGCCCCGTCACGTTGCATCCAAACTAGAAAGAACTGAGCTTAAAGTCTTGTCTCTTTAATCAACACAATGAGCAATATTCCCATTGCTACAAAAGATGAAGCTAAAAGCAAAATTTGGAATCATTTTATTCCTTGAAAGCTGCTCACACTGTGCAATCGTGCTGTATGTTACAACACGATAAAGCTGCGGATGAAAGGGAGAACACGGCGTCATGTGTTCTCTGTCACACATGTAGGGAGGATCAAATCAGTAATGCAAGCCATGAAATAAAGATGCTCAGATGGCAATCTTTTATGGATTATTTACTACTTTAAGCATCAGTTCTGTCAAACGGAGTAGCAATTTTGCCTTTGCAAATCTATTCTTAGAGGATACAGAACAAGAAAGAGAATGACACAAAGGCAGACTGAGGGAAAAGAGGGTCTTGAAGTCAGAAAGTGAGGCGAAGTGAAACAGATGGAAGACGAGAGATGGAGAAGAAAAGAGACGGAGAGAGGTGATGGGAAGTGGTGCGGTCTCTGGCTTCTATTGAAGGCTAGGATTGGCCCTGGCAAAGAGGGATAAGAGGCAAATAATTATCCGGCCTGCTGAAGCATGACAGCCTCTTCTTGGGAGTGTGGGGAGACAGACTTAGCATTATGTCAAAGATTGGCCATGTCACTGGTGAAGACACCTCTTGACAGACAGTGGCATCTGAAGTTTCACTTGTCGGTAAAAAACCCACCACGACAGGCAGCCGGCTTACCTGCCTGATCGATGCCGGTCGGAGTCAAGGTGTCACCTGAAGGACATTAAGATCACGCATTAAACACAGTTTATCATCTACATACACCTTATTGGCTCCTGGAATATTACAAAACTATAGCCTTTGTATTTATTTAATGTTTTGACGGACATATGTAATCCAGCCAAATGGAAATCTGCCTTGGACATGCACTAAAAGCACAGTTCTCATGTCCTGAGAGGGTTTTACAGTGTGAACCCTACTGTGCATCGATATCTCTCACATTTATCCACATCCTTAAGTCTTCTAACATCGGCCCTGGCCAGGAGTACTTCATGAGCACTAAGCCACCTCCCACCCGCTCTAACTCCATTTTTCCTTTACATGTCAAACAATAGAAACCAATCAAGTCAGGAATGGCTTAGCCTCCAGCCCAAAGTTGGGTGTGCAAGGGCATCGGTGAGGGAGAAAAGACGGAGTGTGATGAGGAAAGGTGAGATCTGGCAAAAACCGTGCGACCAGAGAATAGATCCAGGAGGTGGTCCGTAATACCTTAAGGTTTACCATCTCTTGAGAGGAGGTTATGTTCGGCTGTAATGTCTGATTTAACCAAGTGGGTTCAAGTCTGTTCCAGTCGGGGCCAGGCAGAGTTGAAAGTCGGGAGATGAAATCATACGGCATGTGTTGTTTATTGCGTGTAATCCTCTTTGCCAGTCACTGCATTCCCACTGATATTACATTTGACCTGTGTGAGTAATAAAATAAATAAAAAACAATAATACAAAAATGATACAAATTTAAAAAGAAAGAGAGAGAGAGAGTGTGTGTGTTTAATCCTGCAGTACATAAATAGCTTCCATTTAACTAATAATCTCTGGAGGGTGTTTTTTCCCCCCATTCCTCTACTTATTTCCATCTAACAAATGGCACTCTCACAGTTAGGTTGCAGAACCATAGGGAGACTTCTATTGTGAAGCAGTTACAGGAAATACAATGCTACTCACCGCTTTAGTGAACAACACCAGGAAAAAAAAGCGAACTTGTTAGCGTTGCATGCTTTACTCTTCCATCCTGTCACACTGAAGCTGTGAGGTCATCACAAGGTTGATTGTTACTAACTGTTGGGATGGGTCAGAATGGGTGTTCCTAACGGTATGGAAAAATGCCAATTGTGAATAGAAGGCAAATGAGATTTAAACTGGTGATGCAATCTGCGTATTATTTATTTTACTTGGATCACTGTCTTCCTGGATGTAGTTGAGAAGGATTGTGGTGTCCACAAGAGAATACACCAAGTCAATGTTTAAGCATGCAGCTGTATTACAATTAAAAGGGTGGCAAAGTTCCACAAACCTTTCCATATGCCTTCACAGAGTTTATGCATCACTCTCACCTGCCCTCAGATGTTTCATGTGTAGTTCATTTGTTTGTAGTACTGGGATTATTTGGCATTATTCATATATGGGCAAATGGCACATTCAAGTGGGCGTCGTGCACCTAATCGCGACACGACGCAACAAATGTTTAAAAATAGTGCTGTATCCGTGAACTAAATTCCGACAACACACTGGGAAAACATCCAGTCATCATTTACATTTATCATTATTCCCAGAAAAACAAGCTTTCATCTTCACACAGTTTGAATTTAAGACTGACTGTTTGTTGCCTTGGGCCAAACTGAATGTTTGTGAAGATGTGCTTGGTTATGTAGTTCATCTCGCCTGTACTGCTGTCTTACAGTGTCAAGTTCAGCATTTGAAATACTCTAATAATAGAGTGGTTAAAGATGTGAAAAATCGGATTCTATATTGTCTTTCCACTAATGAAGTACATATTTTACCAGTAGATTAGATTGTTCAGTGTCACTTAGTGTCATTGTGTAGTCACCAAAAAAAAAACCACCACCAGAGAGTGGGTCAAGTTAACTGTCACACACCACTCTGTGGAGGCAATACCATTGTTTAGTAAATCATTCATTTTGGGTCTCCAACACATCCTTTGTGACTAAATAGTAGTTTCATAGGCTGACACTTTGTCCTTAGAGTCGGTCATGTTTTAATTACTGGGATATTACCTCATGCCAATGTGTAGCATACAGTAGTTAGTAAAACAGAAAATATTCATAGGTTTGTGGGTTTGACGAGCTGTCAAAGTTACAGGCAAGCGGCTGTGTGGTGGGGGAGATAGAGGCGGGCAGATTCACAGCATATTCAGAGATCTGCAAAAACTAAATGAGACAGAAGTGTTGAGCTGCATTCAAGTCATTTCAAGACTTATTCTTTCCAAGGAAAAAACTTTCTAAATATGTACTTATGTAGATCAGTTTTTAAGGGGTTTATTTAACGCCCAGAGGAGGAACTTTAAATGTACACAACAACTTTTTAAGTTGTAGTTTTGGAATTATCACGTTATAAATATTTTGAGGGTGTTTAAAAGCATACGGAACGACACATGAGAAAGGACAGAGAACAGATACGACGCAACAGAGAAGTGTCATGTGTGACGTAGGCCAAGGAGGGGGACAGACCTCTGCGGTGAGCAAGAGGTTTGTCAGATGTCAGTGACAGATGTAGAACTTGTCTCCTGCTGCTCACCTCAGGGTATCAGACTGCCGCTGAACCCACACACACACTTCCTACACACACACACACACACACACACACACACACACACACACACACACACACACACACACACACACACACACACACACACACACACACACACACACACACACACACACACACACACACACACACACACACACACACACACACACACACACACACACACACACACACACACCACTTTGCTGTGAATTGGACTCAACAATTGGAGCCAGTGTAGGGCAGGCATATTATTCATCCCCAGAGGGTGTCGTGTCACTGGTGACAAGCAGACATAAATATTCCTCAACCCCTTCACCAGGGGTTAATGGCTGTCCATCAGGCAGCAATGAGACACACAGAGACGCACGTGCCTGGTGGAGACACACAGTACGGCCACTTTCACTGGACTAGCAAGGTCACTTATGGAGATTGGAAAGACCGTGGGGAACAACAAAACCCACGAGGCAGACAACTCCGCTTCAGCAGTTTTACATGGGAAAAGAAACAGGCAGAGAGTTACGTACAACACCTGAGCAATTTCCAAGACAAATTTACTTTCATATGCATCCACTCAAATTTACATAGATACTTTTTTAAGTCAGAGTAAAGGTTTACCTAAAAAGCTGACACTCGTTCTGTCTCGAGCTATGTTGAGCAAAAGATATTGTATGAAACTGAAGAAATGCATAATAGTTGGGGAATGGCATACATAATCACCTCAGAGACCTGGTACAACAAACCAGCCGCTGAATATAAAAGAGCCAACATTTCTTGCTTTGTTCCTAATGCTGCCAGGACAATAAAAAATAATTTATTCTAATGTATGCAAACAGAAGGTCAATTATCCAAATGATTCCAGTTCAGATTGCACCTGGTCTTGGGAACCAATGAGCCATCGAAAGGGCAGATGGGTGTGCTTTGGAAGGCAAATCGTTGCCCCAACCCCCTTCTTTTGTCACCTCCCCACCATTTGCATGTCTAAATGTGCAGGCGATCGGCTCACCTTAAGCAAAGTGCATTCCACTAATGGATAAACAACTTAGCATTTAACTTGTGTGGAGGGAGATAGGCCACAGAACAAGATACTGAAGGTAAAGCTGTGGTCAACTGCTAGAAAAACAGGAACAACCGGAGGCTAATCTGACCAACGGTATTCAAAAGGTAACATTCACTTTCATGTGATGATATTAAATAAAGCAAAGGTCATCTCATTGTTTAGAAGTTTGATTTTGCTTCAGCTTCAGACTATATAAGATTGTGCTGTATATAGTCATAGTTATAACATGATAAAACAAAGTGCAACAATTGACAAGCTGGCAGCAAACCCTGTGAGTGTTTACAGTGCCTCTCTACTTTCTCAACTTCACTTCCTTCACACTCACAATATGTTGCATAACTTCCAATTTTCACCTAAACTCCAATTAAAAGAGTCTCGTGGAGTACATCTAATAATGTGATGTAGGACTTCTTCAGGAGCTGTGAGGAAAAGGCAACAGCAGCCAATTAAGCAAGAACAAGCATACCATAATAGTCTGGTGCATGTTTCACTGTGTGTAATCAGCCACATGCACAGACATACAGGCCAGTTTAACAGTATGCAGCGTTCCATTCACCGTATGGCCAACAACAGAGAAAATACAAGAAAAAAGCATACTTAATGTACAAACTGTAGATGCCCTGAAGAAAGAGGTTGACCCTTGGTGCAGTTACAAACACCACGATGAGAGAAAGAGAAGGCAACGAAACACAATAAACAAAATGATAAAAGGGTAGAAAAGAGAGCCTGATATTTTCTGCTGGATGTTAAGCTTGAGAGGAAATTTAACAGGGATAAGAGAGCCGCAATTCTGATGAATGGGAGGTTATCTTCACATGACATCCTTAACCTTTGCGTGCTCCCTCCGAGACTCTCTATATAGAACCCCTTTCTTGGATTTCTTTTTCCATCCTCGCCACTGACCGAATCCGAGCAATTATGGTAAGGCGGTGACTGCTTTTCGACGCCACTCAGCTCTGGAATAAATGAGTAATTTTGCAAATTGATAGAACAGACACATTTTTGCATCCCACTCCAGCCTTCTCACCCTCCCCATGGCTGCAGTAAGCTCTGAGTTTGCGTGTGTTAAATTGCCGGAAACACCAAAACCCGGCCGAAACAGATGGGCACAAACAGGGTTTAATTTTCAAAAAAGCCAGGCACAGATAAACTGATTGGGCATGTTAGCGGGCTAACTTTGTGCTGCAGTGGAAGCTGTTAGAGGACAATTTCCGCAAGCCTCATTGAATATAGAAGTGGTCTGCTCTCATAGGCAAATACAAAGGATATTTAGTTGTCTTTCGGGGGGGACATTTTGCTCCACAGACTTCTGATGGAGCTCTGCAGAACAGAGCAGCATATAAATTAGCCATTACGGGTTTGCTCAGGTATTAGGAGGGATCAGAGAAACCAATAAAGGCCCCAGGAGGAAAATGAAGAGGCCGAGTAGATTCTAGATCGATTAAAGGTCTCATCTAGGGACTTGCTCCATGTCAGGAGGGGCCAAATACAGTTCTCTGACCTTTGAACTGTGGGTGTCTGCTGGGGATATTATCCTAATCAAGACCTACGACCTTTAGTACTTTAACTCTTTCTGATTTGTTTTGATTTTTTGAGAGCTGTTCTTGATCAGACCAGTAACGACAGAGGGAAAAATAACCCATCCTTCCACCTTTGAATCCTCTTACCCTGGTAAGAGTAACACAGTGAGAAGAAAAAAAAAATCATATGTACTGTACTAATCTTTAAATGCCAAAAGCCAATACACTACTAGTAAATCCATTTGTTGGAACTTTAAAACAGGAATTCACATATTGTGTTCCCTTTCTAGTGGTCAATGGCAACTGGTTTGAGTCCACAACAAGACATTTTAAATGTTGAAACAACCCTGCAGGAAAATCCTTTCTGGTGTAAGACCTCTAACCTTGTAATGGCTACCTAACATAGTAACTGGCAGATCCAATAAAGAGTCAATGTCTTTTCATTGTCTTGATTCTTGCCATCTTTTCCTGACATATTCTCATCACTTCAGCTGAAAGCATGGAAACTTGTTGAATGAATCCAATGGCTAGGCAATAATCTGATGCTGCATGAATGCATACATACAGGATCATTTGAATATATTTGTATATATACATAGAAATTAAGATTATAATACTGGATAGAAAATATTATACGGTAGGCACTTTTCATTAAACTAAATGATCATGCCAAAAATTACATTGTTATATAATATATTGAAATATTCAAGACTTTTCAAATCTTATGGACGTATGACTCACTGGGTAAGATTTCCTTATAAACCAACATGGATTATAACTCCTTTAGGTGCACAGAAACATTTAACATATCTGGTTAAAGTGGCGCATTTCATCTGCTGAGCAAAACTGTTTGATATGATCAAAAGCTACAGAGAAGCTACTAAGAGGGCCTTGTGGAGAAACTGTTAGGTCATGCTGTGTCTCAGAAGGTTGTGAATTAATGATCAATCTCAATGTTCAAGACTTCTTTCTATATCTCCAAAGTTTGGTTTTTTGGATGCAAATATTTTATCTCACAGTGGTGTGTCTGTTAAAAGAAAGGAAGAGTGCTTCGCAATAGCAGGTTGAATTGTTGGCATTATCACAAAATCATTTGTTTAATAAAAAAACACCTAATTATTCATTAACTCTAACCCCCTTAGTTATCCATCATGACAAAGAAAAAACAAGAAAGGAGCGAACATCTTGCAAACACTTTATATTTTCACTGGTCTTCTGTCCCACATCTCATTTGTTCTATAGTTAAACTTAATTAATTTTCCCCCCACTCCATAAACCCTACCTCCAGCACCTTTAAAATCACCAGCGTGTTCTCCACTGCTGCCTTGAGTGAACCAGTGAGCGAGGCATCCACACTTGCCTCCCCTCCCCACCTCTTCAGATAAACTCTTTCAGCTTCTTCAGAATAAACAGGAATACTCCCACCGTACCACTCTATCAACCCACTGTCCCATATACCAGTTTACCACAGATGGCTCAGACCAGACTGCTCTGTGTGTGTGTGTGTGTGTGTGTGTGTGTGTGTGTGTATATATACGCGCTTGTGTTGTGTGGGCATATGTGGCAGAAAGCGAATGGAAGTCTTCTTCGGCAAGATGAGCTCCAGTGATTACAGGCAGAGACAGTTTTCTAATTATTCTGTCAAACATCAATCCTGTGGGCTGATGCAGGCCGTCCTGTGGCCTGATGGACAATGTAATCACTGCTAGACCCCCCCCCCACACACACACACACTCCTCCACCTATTTTACAGTTCTCTACACCCCCTGGCTTCTCACCCGCTGGACTCTCATTTTCTTTTCTTTATCACTCTCTTCAAAACAACTCTCTCACTCATTCTGTCTCTGTCAGTATACTACTCATCTCCTTTTCCTAGTCTGTATGACATTCCCATCCTTTACTTCTGTTAAACAAAAATACACTCTGGGTCAGAAAAAACAAAACAGAAATATGAATGTTGTAATACTCTTGAATGATACAGCCAGTCGTAGGAATAAAGCAAGTATAGGAAAAAGGGAAGGAGAGATAAAAGGTTAGGATTAAATTCAGGGCAAGCTGAAGACTGAATCCTAATGAGTGATGGCACCTACTTGGTTTAAAAAATGGAGGCTATTCATTGCAACTAAAGAAAGATCCCTTTAGTAAGATCACTCAGGAAGCTCAAACTTCAGGATTAAACCTTTTTTAAAGCATTTATTGAAACTACCTCAATCAGCTGCTATAACCTGTCACAAAGACTAAGTGAGGCATGAAAAAATAAATACATTTTATGATCCTGTTACTTATAATTTGGGCTGAATAATGGACAAGTGGAATTTTTAAAATTTACACACTTTGAATATAACTCACAAAAAATAAATCCTGGCTGTATTAATGTGATTACTGCATGCCAGTATCTGTACTACATACACTTGGCTAAAGAAACGTTTTGTTGATGATTAAACACCAATTTGTCCAATAATATTTGAATAACAATAAAATACAAAATCTTGTTCACAAAATACTGTACCCTGTGGCCTTTTTTTAATACATCAGCAGATTGATGATGTAAAGGTTATTTTCAGACAGGTAGATACTGCTAGCGACATGATAGCAGAGTCGTTTTTTTTATGACAGACAGTTGGTCAACAGAATTGTTCAGGTATCATCATTCCAAACTCTTCACCTGAAAAAGATTTGGAGAAGCGAAGCTATCTTTAGCCTAAACAGCTACAGAGGGCTGTTCTGATGAGACTGATAAGACTTATTAATATCTCATTATATAAATGCCATAACAAAAATAAGTAGGTGATTATGTTTGGTGCAATCTTGTTTAACGTTGACCACAAATACAGGGTTACATTCCAATTAATAGGAAATAATCACAACTTAATTTGCAACTGCAATTTTGTGGAGACATTCCAATTAAATGTGTTAAGCCCAGTGAACAGGTAATCAGAAAAGTCTATTTATGTACATTAAAATGGTGAAGACATGGTCCTCATGAGGAGACTAAAACCAACTCTGATTGTTCATTGTGACACAACAATTCGATCAAACACTACCGACATAACCCCCACACCAGCACTGTTATTGTTACTGTCACAGTTTTTCTGTTATAGCTGTAGATTTTGGAAAGAGTCAAATTATTAACTGAGGAAATTACACCGAAACCCTTGAATGATTAGTCATTGCAGAATGTCCAAGATACCAACCCCACCTTTTGCGGGTAATGTGGACACAAAGGATCTGTGTAAGACATATGCATATGCCTATGTCATTCTTTCATGTATGGCTTATAAAAACCTGTTCTGGGGTGGTATATTGCAGCCCTCAGATAAAAGTTTATCATTCTCTCTTAATTTAATCATACTGTATCAAAAGAGACTGTGAGCAGCACATGTTATACAATAGGACTGAAGAGCGGATCAAAATGGAAACTTCTTCAACAGAAGCAGCAACCAGGATCTATTAAGGATCCATTAAGGTGAGAGAACATTTTTATAGATGATCCAATAGTCCATATTTTGATCTTCAGGCAGCTTTATCAAATAGATATTGATAAATCGGAGTACTGCTATTGTGTGCTATAGTGCTTAAAATAAATCTGAGGGTAAAACTGGTTGTTGTCTCGGCAACCAAACGTCTATAAAGCAAATGTCGTATCCCCCATAACCATGCCAGAATGGCATTGAATAAGAAGAAAGAGAAATTCTGCACACATACAAATCAAGTATTTACAATGGGTTATCTTGTTTAGTCTAAACGTTCGGCAATACATTTAAGAAAGACAAATACAGAACAATCTGGCATACCCGTCGGTGTCCACAAAAGGCTGATTATAGATTGTATAGATTGATTCAGCCACATCTCAGTCGTTGCCCATTTTTCCTAGTACTCCTCAGTTTTCCGAATGCAAATGTCTTGTCCATCTGTTTCTTCCTGTGGCAGTAGCAGATACTGACTGAGATAAGCGCCTAGGAGAGTCGCGTTCTACATTGGCTAGGCTGCTTGGTGAACAAGACAGACAGCAGCAGCAGCACACACTCATGTCAGCTTGGGCAGCGTACAAGGGACTAAACTTGATCATATGATCTGATACCGAATTCTTCACAGCTGCTGTCACTTATCGGGAGTACAGGAACAATAAGATCTGCATAAAGGAAATGCGATGCAGCACAAAATGGATATACAGCATGAACTCATATGAAACCCTTGCATTGGTATGAATGTTTAAATGCACAGAAAATGAATGTAAATAGTGTCGAATGGTGTAAAGTATTCATTTTTTTTTAAAATTCAAGGCCATTTTCTTTTCAGTCTGCCGTACATGTGTGCTGCTGATATGAGTCTGTGTACGGGGGTTTGCTGCCAGCGCTTCATCTTTACATAGATACGCCGTTTTCTATCCTGACCCTGAACATAGAAAGAGAACGCAGGAGGCGATTTCTCTGGAGATATGATTAGACGAACGTTTCATGTGAGCCTCATTGTCTTTCCATTACGCTCGATAATAAAGAAGTGTGCGGATCAGACAAGAGGCTCATATCAAATCAGGCCTGGAAAAGCCAATTACACTGACAATAAGCTCTTGCTGTACTGCTGCCGGCATGTCTCGCCATACAAAGCAACAAATACCTGAAATACAACGTCCAAAGACGAGGGGCAGTGAGGGAAGACAAGACATTTAAGCAGACGACGTGTATTTGTGAATGATTTCTCATTAGGTTTCCCCATATGTTTAGCCATATGTTAGGAACCAGAGCCTTTGGGACCTTGATCATTTTAGTGTTTGCTGGCCTTCTATTGAATATTATGTGTAAAATTCTGCTAATTCAAGTAAAAAAATCTAGATCACAACATTTTCAGAGAAAGACGTTAAAACATATAAACAGCTGTAACAGTATCCCAAAGCAGGTGATATGCAGACAGCACTAAGCAAACAGCTGGAGGCATGAACAAAGATTAAGTTGTGTAGATCAGATGTAATCATAGAGCAGCTACACATAAAACAATTCAGCCTCACCTTAAAATGAGCCATAAATCCATAGGGTGGTTTGGAAAATAGCATCAGCGCTCCCTTGAATCTCTTTTTTCAAGCTGAATTGAAACATTCATATAATTTGTCAAGGTATGGTGCTTTAATAAGTGCAGGTTTATTTGGGCAGCAGTTACCTGCAGGTTTCTATACCTCTTTTGTGAGTGTCATCTTTTTCCAATAACGAAAGGCAACTGTCTACTATTTTTAAATTACTCAATACAAAACAAAAGTAAAGGGGCACTTCATTGATTTCACACATAAAGTTCAGTTCACTTGTCATGCAGACAGAAAGATTGTGCAGCTGTATAATGTCTCCAGTGGCTCTGGCGGGAGCTTTCCGGAGTTCCACGAACAATCCTGTCCGAAATAAGGTCTATTTCTGAGAGGTACGGCTTTTGTCCATTTGAAGGGTATTTTTTTGTTTGTTTGCTTTTTTTGCAATCTGCTAATTAATGTATAGTAACATTTAACAACTCTCCCTGCAATGAGCGTGGGTTTCAATGGCGCAGGCTTAACGTCGACAAGTAACTTCAAAAATATCACCAGCATTAATGGGCCTTGAGGACAGGAGAGGGCACCGTGTTTGTGGTCTCGCTACATGGCTCAGAGAGCACGAATGATCTCATCAACTGAGTGTTTGAGTGGCCTCCCATAATCCCCCAGCATGGGCACACATAAGCGCCAGGGGAGCGTGAAATGAGGGGGGGTTTAACAGTCACACCTCTGCCGCAATGTCTCCCGGTGCTGGACAGGGTTGTCTGTCACGGTGATACTTGATCAAGTCTTAAGTTGGACAGATGGAGAACTGCAATGCTGGAACATTGACAACTGAAGGTTTGGATGGATGGAATCTCCGTTTAAACATCCATCCCTCCATCCATTATGCATAGCCCTTTATCCTTTCAAAGGTTGCATGGAGGAGTTGGGTGAGAGGCGGGGTACACCCTGGACAGGTCGCCCATCAGAGGTTCAACATAGAGAGACAAACATGTACACCTATGTTCCACTAAGTCTCATCAACCTAGCACCAATCTGCGTGTCTTTGGACTTTGGGAGGACCCGGAGAAAACCCACGCGGACAAACTCCACAGCCACAAGTCCCTGGGTGGTTGGATTTCCCTCAAGAAGCTTCTTGCTATGAGGCAACACTGCTAACCACTGCACCACCGTGCTGCCCTCTACTTAGATAGAAATAGTGGAATAAAGAATCAGGTGAAGAGCAAGAAACATCAAGCAGCTCCTGTAGAGGTACATGGGAATAAATGAAGCCTTTCCTTGCTCTGCCCTTCCTCTGAGCGCCCGACTTCACAAGGTCACTCAATCACACGCTGCTCCCCTCCCTGTGGCATCCAAGGGCCCTATCTGATCACTGGCTGCCTCCCCCTGGCCCCATGGTGCGAACCAGGTGCTGCGATGACAAAACACTCCTGGCAGCAATAAGAGAACAGAGAGAGCAGAGCTAAATTAGCCTGAGCTCCAATCCCAGATCCTCTATTGATTTCCCACGGATGAGGAATTGTAGACAGGAGAAAGCTCAATCAGACATGCCCATGGGATCTCTGTGCGTGTGTGTGTGGGTGTGTGTAAATGAATCAACAGGGGATGAATCGGTGCCAAAAAAGGTGCTGGGATCAGGATTAATACATTTGCAATCCATAGCCTTGATACATACGTGATAGTTAAGTAATAGTGTTGTCTACTGAAAATGACGAGTCTTTAACAACATGCTGCGCTGTCCTCACCCAAATCAAATGAAAAAAAGGGATAGACAGGGTATTAGTTCCCTGAAGGGCGAATCAATCTGACAAGTCATCAGCTCCCTGGTGCATCTCGGGATAATACCTTCACTTCCTCAGATTAACCTCCACGAGAGGAATGACAGGGTGAGAACGTATGGAGTGTGACTACACCATCCGTCCTTCGCTTGTGCAGAGTGAACCCAAAAATGATGACGTGTGGATACATTTGATTAGATATTCTTTTATTCGTCCCACAACAGCGAAATTTAGGGAAAATTTGTCATTTGGTCCACGGTACGGAGCTGTTTAATTTTATTCAGAGTTTGGGTTCAAGATTTGAGGCGACAAGTGTATGTGTGTGAGCGAGTGTTGATGTCACCTACACTAACAAGCAATTGTCCTTTCTTAATATCTCACCGTGCAAGTTAGAGATATTAACTTTACCCAAGCCCAAGGGAGGAGGGGTCATGAAATTAGAAATATATACTGATTAAATGCGTACCACTAATGACTTTACAATTCATCTCACATGCACACAACTCTGCAGCATAATCTGTCTCGCTCTTGCTTGCTTTTTTCTATCCACAGCTTTGAGTGAAGCGTTTTTTTGGTGCTCATCTTACCAAAGAAGTGATTCTGATACTTACGAGTCACACGTACAGAGTGAATGGCAAAAACATGTACAAAAGTGCTGCAGGAATTACCCATATCCCATCGGTTTTTTTTCATCATCTTTTGGTAAGGTGAGGTTGGTCTGTGGTTAACACAAGATCAAGACATTTACATGTTTTATTTTTTACAACATCAAATACATAAAATTGGATTGCTAAGAAGTGGCAAAATGAGACGTCAACCCATCAAACAGGAAATCCGATCTTGTCACTAGTCTGCCTTTACAGGCTTATTGTGTTTATACTCACATTCTTCCAACTGTCAGCGAGGAATAGTTAAACACGCCAAATCAAATTACATGTTGGAAGCTTAGTGGTTTTATGCAATAGTGGTGTGCAAGTTTCATAAACTTCTGGTTGTCAGAGGTTATTTTTCTGAAATAATCCAAAAGCCAATTGGATAAAAAAAATCGCATTGCCTTTTTGTCTGGGGAACCTGCATGAAGCTAACTTCTGGCTTGGCCTACAACAATCATCCCTGCAGCACTATATATAGCCAAGATTTTTTTTTTTTTGTATTAATTAAACATAATTGAGCTGATGACCAAGATTATAGGCTGTAAAAAAGACTGGTGAGGCGAGCAGTTTAACTATGAATAGAAGAAACCCAGTCTGTCTATTTGTATTTTGATTTTTTTCCACAACTGCTCATCCGTTCGACTTCAAACTTGGCTGGTGTATTTCTAAGGACCAAAGAAAAATCAGTGCTGACTGTTTGTTTGTTGAAGGCTTTTTCGGATGAGTGGTTCTTGAGAAAGCTTCAAACAACACTTTTTCTATATGAGAGCAGTGCAGAACCTGGACAATTTACATGACACACGTGCCAGGATTTACCTTTGTTGGGTAACACCGTATTCATCGTGCTACCAAGTGTTTGCATGAAAGATTTAGCAGGAGATTTTTTGCAATATTGTGTTGTGCATTGGACGTTTCACCCCTTTCATCGCATAATATTGTGTTTGCTGTGCGTTTCACTCAGAGACCAAGTCGGTGAGCACATGGATCCAAGGGCACAGTTCACTAATCTGAGGGCACAGACTATAAATCCAAGAGCACATCTTATAAACTGTGCACACACATTTCTAAACCCAAAGCCTACGCATTTACACACGGCTTTTTTTCCTGTCAGTCTAAGAGGAGCTCAGTACCGCCGTATATTATTTGTGTTTATGGTCTTGAATGTTCTTCATGTTTGGATGATGCTCTCAAGAAAGCTGCATTACTGGAGGCCAAGCAATCGGCACCGACCGACATTTTGAAGGGGCACTGCACTAGACAAAAACTTTTAATGTACACTGCATCTATTTGACTCAGTTTCACCACATATTAGATGCAATCTATGATTCCAGCATGTCAAAATTACAGCACAGATTCACTGGATATATGAAAAGCTAGAAGGCAAAATCACACCTACACTGAATCTGGCAGTCTATCTCCCCTGCGTCATTCTATAGAATTGTGCTTTACTTTGAGTTTTGACCTTTGGCCCTACACATTAGGGGCTTTGAATAGACAGCTTTGAAATAAATGCACACAGACAAAAACAAACTATAAGGCTTAAAAGAAAACACAATTATAAAGTGGGCTAAGGAGAATGGCCATATGTACCTACACACAAACACAGCAATTACATTTGTTAAGGCTCTTGGTGAATACAATTTCAAGGTCTACCACAGCAGGGTCAGTGCATTCTGCGTTAAGCTTATAACACAGGCGTCCTACATAACTGCAGTGATTTCAAATGTGCCGGAGCAGAGGAGGTCCCAAGATACACAACAAAAAAACAAGCCCCCTATCTGTCACCAACACAGGAGTTTAATGCACTGTAAGCAAATCTGCAGGAAAACCATTATATAAGGTGGGGCCCTTTTTCATATAATGGCAAACCAATACAATGACCTAAACAGCCCAGAACTGGGGGGAAAAAATAGGAAATATATCACCCAGAGAGCCACTTCTCCCCTAAAGCAACCCCCCCCCCACCAAAACAATCTGCCTTTCACAGGCAATGCTCACTATTTCTTTGGCCTGGCCTCAATATGGCAGCCCCAGTGTGTTGGCTGGGCTAAGTACCCGTCCCTCCATGGCTGGCCCCCTATTTAGTACTTGTGTAATATTCTGCGCGCTGGGAATTAATTCCATTACCGTGGTAGCTAGTTTTCTCCCTCCTCTCCTTCTCTCTATGGCTTTACGTTTCTTGTGTTTATAACACAGGGAACTGGCATCTCCCACAGGTCCTAAGCTCCAGGCAGAGAGGTGATTTATTTCCCTGGAAAATAACACAGAATGTGGCTCTCGCATCACAGGCGACTCTCCATGATTAAAAGTTGTTGGGGTGCCTCGCGGGCTGCAGAGGTACGTATGACATGGGTGCAATGATAAAGAAAAAAATGCATTTGCACCCATTTGTGTTTCTGCTCGATGACTGATTGAGCTGTGCGATTTCAATCGCGGTCGTGGTCGTTCTAACATCCTCAGGACATATAGCCTCGTAGAACAGGGCTCTTTTTCTTCTTTCCTCTGCAGCCTGAGGAGAGGATGGATGCACTACTTCGTAACACATTTCTCTGGCTCACCTAGTTCGGACCAGAAGCACTGGCTTTCGGTGACTTCATACATGTGGAAGCATATTAGACATGGGCTCAGACATCTCCGTACGAGTATGAGAAAAGACAGTGCCTGGGCTCTTACAGGATTTAACTAGCAGGCATGCAACTGAGGGGAAGCTCCTCACATTGACTTTAATAGGATTTAGCTGGATGAAAGGCTACAGGGAAGAAAAGAGAGAGACAAAGGAGCAGAGAGACGTCGGCAGGAGGAGAAGAGGGAGAAGAAAGAACCACCAAGAGGAAATGGTTAGATGAGAGACTGGTAGGAGACACACTGGGGTGCCACTACACCGTGAATGTCCAAGTATTTATCACCACTGAGCTAGTGGCGAATGATATCAATCAAGACTCTTTCAGAGACAACAGAAAACAGTGCTGGAAAGGGAGTAATAGGGAGTAATAGTGGTTACCCGCAGAGCTGGGGATGGGACTTGGGAAGTGGTTAAAGGGGAACCACAGGTGAGTCAAAGCAGAGTCACTGAGCTGGAAAGAAGCCAAATGGTCTGAGGTGTTTCTTAAGGGCAATGAGGGATGAAGCACTGGAGGAATGACAAAAGCAGTGTGATCATGCAACATTAACGCATTCATATGAGCATACCTCCATATGAGCCTGGGAGGTGTGTGTCCCAGGTGAACCACTGTTAATATGAGCAGCGCACTTTGCCATGCAGCACGGCAGAGAAAAAGCCAACAAGAACCCAGGAAGCAAAAACATCCTTATCATTAACATAAACAAGCACTATAAAAATAATTTTGCCACGATAACGTTCGATATAGTGGCGGCCCGAATACTGATATACACTTACAGTAAGGGTGTGTTTTAGAAAGAAGTCATCATTTACTTTGGCCTATAAAAATTACAGAAAACAGCCTTAAGCCCTGAGAACAAAATGGATGTGGAGTTTGACAAAACATCCATCTGCCACTTTTTCCACGGCACAGGGCAATAACGAGGTTATTTGGCTGGTGGTATTTGCTGCCTGGTCCTGCTCGCCTATAGGTGATGTGAGGGAAACCTCAATAAATCGAGCCATTCTGACAACAAACTGTTCTTCGTGTGGATATGAAGAAAGTGGAGCTATGTATTTTAGCTTGAAAAATAATATGTCTCGGCTTGCAAAGCCGGGGTGCCTAAATTCAAACAAAGCTGAATGGTGTCGCGGTGCTACAGAACATCTCACATATTTAAAACACACACTGGGCTACACAAGTCCTTTATGATTTACTTTTTTTTCCTCCCAATCATTTCACTTTGACTTTTTTTTTTTCCCCTTCATGCTGTTCCCACTTCACATACAGTATCCCCGTTTCATCTGTCTTCTCTCCCCCTTTCTTTCAGAGAATAATAATGCTTAAGTTAATGAATGCAGTGCGGGTAGATAGATGGGAAGTGAGCAAACAAGAAAAAAGGGAGGCTTTGTCATCTCAAGGCTCCCTCTCTGCTATTTGGTGCCAGCAGTTGACTCACATCGCTTCCATTCCTCGCAGCACAATGAGCCCCGAGACTTCAAAGCGGAGACCGAGGGAAAGAGAGACGGAGGGAGACAAAAGTGTGAAAAGCTACCGAGGAAGAAAGACAACAAGAAAAGACAGACACAAAAAAACATACCTGTTTGTGAGGAAATGTGTGTCGTCATTTCAGCAGGATATTCCCTGCTGTACTGTCTATCGGGCCCCGGAAGGCAGTTTTTTTATGGTTTATGTCTTTCCAGTCAAAAGTCACAGTGGTCTCTAATAAAAAAGCACATATTCATGTATGCAGCAGGACAATAATTGCCTTCCCTACAGCAGCTAATAAAACAATTTCATGCAGTACGAGCGTAAGTAGTCATCCCTGTGCTGTCAAAATTATTAGATGAGAAGAATTATTGTTCTACTGTTTAAAAAAAAAAATCAATAACGATGTAAAATGCGAGTCTGTCTAGGACATCATACTGAATAAATAGTGAACAAAACAAACATATCTGAAGGCCATACGCACTGATTGCCTTTATATTCAAGGCAAATAGGGGGCACAGCCTTCTCACCATTAGCTTATTCCCACATTACATTTTTTTCCCCATTTTGACTCCTCACCTTCACCCGGCACAGAATGTGATTTTAATTTCAATTTCTGATCATATTTTTGACTTTAGGGATTGTAATTTGGTGAAAAAAAAAAGAAAAGAAAGAAACTAAATGCAAATGAGCATCTCTCTCTCTCTCCCTCTCTCTCATTTTGAAATGATTAACATTCCCTCCACAGATCAGAGCAGGTTTCTCCACTACCCTGGTTGAAATGCTAATGGTGCTTACAACCCAGTTTAATGTCAATCCCATTTTACGTTTCCCCCCCGTTAAGGAGGAGCTCCCTGTCTCTATTTTCATATGCAGCAGCAGGAGGGACCGGCAGCAGACTTACTCCCCCATCTGGATCTGGGGAATCAGCCCAAGACAGAGAAAGGAGGAACGGGAGGAGGGTGGAGGAGATTTTTGTGATTTTTGGAGTGCTGACTTCAAAATCTGACTTTGCTTCTGCAGAAATCCAACTTGCTTTAAAAGGGTTCAATAATAATAGATGCCCCCCCCTCCCTTCCTCCCTCCATCCATACCACAAGAGAGTGACAAATCATGTAGTTTTCTCTTTTCCATTATTGATCACAATTCTTTTCTTTTCCACCATGTTAATTTTGATTCTCCACCGCAGACCACTGGGTTGAATTCACGTGAGACCAAACAGAGTCTACACACAGCTGAAATGTGAGTAAGGCAATATATCACCTGCTGGGGTGTTATGGTTGGTGGGCTTTTAACATCGGTCTGTTCACTGCTGTGTGATAAATATCAGGTAGAAACTGTTGCTACCCTTTACAGGCCCTCGCCGCTGACACCGAGGCATATAAAAAAGAAAGTATACTACTGTGTATTAGGTTTGAATGAAACTAATTTTCCTTTAGTGTGTGCAGTGGAGTTTCTGTTATAAGAGCAGAAAATGTAACACACGATGATTGATTTATCTGTATTCACAACCTCTCCATTATTTGTGTTATCAAGATTTTACATTGACTATGTATATATAGAGCATGATCCAAGTTTGGACATGTTAGGTTAAACATACAATTTTAATGGCACGCCTTTGCTTCATGCAAGAAGATTTAAGTGTACAGGACAAGTTCCTAGTATACATACTGCTAGGCTAGGAGAACTGAATACCTCCTGGGTGCCGTGTGTCTGTCTAGATAAACTTTATATGGTATAATCGTAATTTTTGTTAGTCCATGGTGTGATATACGAAGTCCTGTGTTGCTCTGTTCAAGGTCGGGCCCCCTGGCACCATGCAGAGACGGCCTCCAACCAGCGCTGTAATGAACAGTGTTTGAACTGCGTACCATCCCATCCACATGTCTGTATTCACTCTTCCCTATGAATTAACATAAGTAAAAGCTTATATTTAGTTAGCCTTTGCTTAGCATGCTTACAAAGTGGAAGTGCAGACATATTAACGGGGGCGTGCGAGGGCTGTAAGATGCCACCTTGTGCCTCAATGAACTGTCGAGGTATATTTGATGGAGTGGTTCATCTCTAGTCGATTTGCAACCAGTACAGGAGCGCTGTGATTGGATTTGGCAACTTACAAATGTGTAACTATAGTTTCAAACTATTGTAAAACATATTTTTGTAAGTATGCACTACCAAGTCAAATAAGCATGTGTAAATAAGTTGTAAAAAATGGGGCATATGACTGAATTTGCAAGAAATTCTGATCTGTATCCGGCACAAGCAAGCCGGGCTGGAGCTGCTAACACAGAGGCGTCTTGAGACCAGCACGGGGATGTGACGGGGGAGGTTGTTGACAGTGTGATGACTGTCAACACGTAATCAGCACGTTGTTGTTTCAGGGCTCATATTGTTTAGTTTGGAGTTATTAGCTTCCTGAACATGGAGCTGAATCACTTGTAAAACACCCCAAGCTGCCACTCATGCAGAGCTGCATGACGTTCAGAAGCACACTTCGATTTAAACTCGATGTACTACTAAAAAGCCAAGGTTTTTAAAATACACAGGAGAGATTCGCCAATGCCCCTGCAGCTAGAGATGATGGCTATAATCACACAGCCTCCCAGAGTCTGTTTCCCTCAGCGGAACATGGACATGTGCCAAGGCCCCTTGTCTAATGAGTGCTGTTGTCTCAGTGACAAAGCACTAACCAGACAGAAGTGGCTTTTTGAATGTGATATGACAAGACGCATGACTGCAATGTCAAATGCGATTCAACGGGTGGTGAGTCTGCTTTTTGTTACCTGACTTCTCTTCTGAAGAAGAGCTTAGATATTAGCACAAATAAAACGAAATAATAAATATTGGATCCGATTGTATTACAATCAAGTTTCAAGGTAAGGAAAATGTGACGAAAAAAAATTCCAACCTCAGTAGATTGTCCCTACCTTTGGATCGGCGGTGAGCAGCTTAAAGGCCTCGTACACCTGCCTCTCTTTGACCCCTCCACCCAGGTCGAGGAAGTTAGCGGGCTTTCCTCCATGCAGGTCAATGATGTCACATGTGGCCATGGCCAATCCAGCTCCGTTCACTGTGAAAATTCTCTACTTCAGTTCAATCAATATGCAAATCTGTGTTATAACAAGATAAAATTACAGCAGGCATATATGCAGTTGAAAGGATGGTGTCTTTTCAGAGTGTGACTTAAGGTGTCAGGCATGGTGCGTCAGTGTTAATGATAGTACAGCTTGGGATAAAGTGTATTTATAAAGTAGGATAAAGCCCATGAATAAAATCCAGAGATTATAAGTGAATTGCATAAGAGTTAGCTGTTGTGCCAACAGCCGTGAGTTAATTAAAATAACATCACCATCGCTGAAGGAAATATGACATGTATTGTCAAAACGGCCATAACGGAAACCATCAGGAATCTGTCAACTAAAGAGCAAATAGCTGGAAAAAAAAATGTCACACTTAAAAAGGGAATCAGTTGTAAATCTTCTAATCAGGAACATTCAACGTGTGGAGTCGAGCAACACCGAAAATGTGATTATGACTCGACTCTCAACTGCAGAGAAAAGAGTGTTGATTAAGAAGAGGTTCTGCGACGCTTCTTTGCAGCCCGTGTCGTCAACTGCCGGCGCGGCTGCCCCGCTGAGTTGTGGGAGCCAAGTGCACAAAAAATGTCACCTCATTTGGTTTAGCCAAGCTGAACTTGTGTCCTGGCCAGCTCCCCGACCGAGGTCTCAATAAAGGGGAAATTTGCCTTAACAGCTGTCACTTTTGTGGCTTACAGAGCTCTCAAGGAAGCTGCAGGGCCTTAAAAGCTGTTGTTGCTTTAAGAGAGGCTGGGAGCTGGGGATGCAGAATGGGGTGTGTGCATGTGTGTCTATGTGAAGGGGGGGGGGGGGTGCTAACGGACATCTAATGTGTTTATGAGGCTACGGGTAAGACGCGGGAGCACCTGTTAGTGCGGCTGTACACCGTAAAAGCTTTGATTTATGACAAGAGAGGGGGCCTTTAATGAGAACGCTAACAATCTGGCTCACCGGAGACTTTCTGGGCGGATTATAGCTAATTAGAACGCATTGGTTATGGCAGCATTCCTTCTGGAGCCCTCAGCTGCTTGTAATGTGGACTGGAGGAGAGCCCAGGCAGCCTTTACTTTGACTCAGTTTTAACTGTGTCCGAGCTTTTCACTTATGTGACTTGAGAGGCGCATTAAACTCTGATGGCAGGAGGGGTTTGCTTGTTGGTGACCGTATCTTGTGTGTGTCTGTGTGCAGGAACCAGCCTGTTCTGTTATGACGCTCTGTTTCCCTACCAAAACAAGCAATGTTGCCGTCCAGTCCGATATATTTGAGGTCCCACTTGGCTGCCTCCATCTCTGTGGGGTCGCTCTCAGTCATGTCGTCCATGGCAAACACGGCCTTCTGACGGAACTCGGCGTTGTCGTCAAAGTTGATCTTGGCATCAAAGCAAACCACTGGGCCAGAGACGCGCAGCAATGGGGAGATGACAAAGACACAGTTAGGAATACAGGGAGGCAAGAGAGGAAGCACTAAAGTGAGACAGAGGGAAATGACAGGCATGGGAAAAGGGAAGAGGAGGAGGATTTCTGACATGAAAAAAATCTAATTATTATTTCTAAAACCTGAAATTAATGAACTGAGGGGTGTCCCGTCGGCCTACCAGTCCTAATTACTTTGGAGGTGGGCTCACTAGGGCATGTGTTTTCTGACAGTGCCTCTGTGGAATAGACCTAGTATATATAGTAGGTTGACATTTCCTTTACACTTCAAAGAGAGTGTATTTCAAAGGGAAGCTACCTAAAAACCTAAAAAGGCAAGATATTGAATAAATTAGTCAAAGAGTTTTCTGTGCATTCAACAGCACTTAAACAGTGGCTGTAACTTTTAAAGACTGGTTCAACGTTGAGGGGAAATGTGCTTCTTGGCTTCCTTGCCAAGGCTTAAATGAGAAGATTTTCCACACTTAGCACGACTGGAAACAGGAGAAAACAGTTAGCCTGGCTCGCGCCAAAGCAACAAAATTAAGCCCACCAGCACTTCTTAAGCTCTTCAATGAACTCCTCGCTCCTCTGCTTTTTTTAATTCTTGCAAAAAAAACAAGCTGTGGTTTTGAAAAGGGCTGTGTGGCAGATGATAATTAAGGCACCATATTCATTTTTTTCCAAGCCTTTGGTCTAAGTTAACCTGTTGTTGGAGCTAGTTTCAGATTTACTGAACAAGAAAAGCCATCCGTTTCGTTAAAGTTTTACTTTAAAGAATTGAAATCCCATCAAGATCTCTTTGATTTTGTTCCTATGCTTGGTAGTTTGAACTTGAAGGTTTGAGCCTAAATTTAGAGCAATTATAATCAACGTAATACAATTATTTAATGACTACACAAACTCAGAGAGCAGCCATACGCCAAACCACACACCAGGTTGTCAGACATCCAGATGCACCACATAGTGAGAAAGGTAAGAAAATATGGGAGCATGGGAATTGACTTTAGGGTTGATATACAGACAAAGAAACATAAAACAAAAAACGCACACAGACACACAGTACATGCAGCAGACGGACTCTTCCGGGATTGGGCAGTCGACATACTGCGTTCTCCAGGTAAAGTAGCTCGCTCACTGCAGTTCCTTTGGTTTTTGTTTTGACATCTATTATTGCAGTCCATCAACAAAATGAATTCAGCCATTACCAAATTCAAATTTTTCCACTCCCCTTTCCGATACACGTCTGTCGAATGCCTGCCGGAAAATAGCGGCGCTCCCTTGTGACATGTGAACAAATAGGTAGGAAAGGAAACTCGCACCCATCCACCGTTTGAAAGGAGTCGTTTTGATCGTTAATATTCACGAGGAATCATGAAACAGCAAACTTCTTTTGTCAATCTTTGATTAGACATGCTTTGAACAAGGATCTGTTTTTGAACAGACTAAATAACATCAAAGATGCGCTGCATCTTCAGCGTGTTGTAATACGTCTGGATAGAAAGACTTCACAGTCAATCTGTGTTCAGGTGCACAGATAAGACAATCAGTCTTATTTCTTTGGGAGGAAGGGGGACAAAACAAAAAAAAAGTTCAGCACAAGTTCAGCATAAGCAGCATCACAACAGCTACGATGTGCTTCGTGGCCATGTATAATGTCTTTGTTACCTGAGTGAAGAACATTTGAAATGTTAAGCAGCGAACCTCCACTCCACCTCCTGATGCTGTCAAGTGGCAACAGGGGGACTGAAATTTACCCGGGTCTCTTTTTTCCTTTATTGAATTCAAGTGTTTTCATCTACCGGGAACACTTAGGGAAAGGAGAGAGTAAAACATGCAGACTATAAACAGTGGACTGAGGCAGGCTCCGAGCTCACGATTCGATAGAGACCGCATCTACTGCTCTGCTGGACAACACATTCATCCTCAACCAAATCACTTTAACTTAATTTCTATTTAATTTCACACTGTGAATGTAATAGGCGATGCCGCAGTACCACAAATAATCCAGAATGATCATTTTGTGATGTTTTAATTTGTTATAAACAACCCTTCATTGATTTAAAGACATCAAGCTGAAGAACTCCAAGTTAGTGTACGTCGGAATTGTGATTCTTTTTTTGTTGTGGATGTACGACTTGCACACAGACGCAAGTTAATAGTATTACAATATCAGATTGTTGCTGAAGAGTTCGACTTTTTATAAAATACACAAAAAATGATTAGTGAAATATATTCTATAATGTTTACACAGTGAAATTCCCATTTTGATTACTTCTGAGGTTTCATATACAGTATGTAAAACAGAATTTAAGTTTTTTCAGAGCCTGCCGACACCGTGCGTGACGCTTACAGCATGTTTTCCTTCGCATACATAGAATATCCCTAAGAGGTTACTCATTAGGCATGTGCCTGTAACTGCAGCTGTAATTTGTAGTCCCTCATTACTAGTTGATGATACACCGCATGCCTTTAATTAATTATAAATAACTAAGAGACGTCAACAAACATCAACATGCAATGAAAATGGAAAGCTCTGCTCCCCGTGGCCGCTTGGATTTTCGATCCAGAAGGGAAGCTGGCCGTCAAGTGTTTTGCAGTTTACACTTTGCATTCAGACCTGAGGAGATTGTCCCCCTGCACCTCACAGTCAGTGATTAGCGGGTGGCTGCATGTTCAATGCTGAAATGTTTAATTTCTTACCTGTGTCTAATTAACTATATACAAGCTCTATAAATATAACAGAGCTTTGACGTGGTTTAGGGGGAAGTTATTGAGCCGAGGAGACAAAAATGGCAATGAAAAAATGGTTGCACAGACGCACATAGCGCACACAAGGGAGAGGCCAAGTCAATAATCAAACACACAAACACACAAACACACAGAACGGGCACTTTCTATGATACAGCGTACCTTGTCCTTCGGGAGTCTCTCCGAGAGGATTGACTTCGACTTGAGTGGCGTCGACTTTCAGGAACAGATCATAGAGCTTCTTAATCTGATCTGCTGCCTGCGTGGTCCACAGAGGACAGTAATTACCTGATGGTTCAGGTCTGAGCAGCCGTCCTCACCAAGGCCACTCAGCCTCCCTCACAGGCTACATAAAACATGGCAAATCACCTTGAACATCACACTGTCTGAGCTTGTTTGGCATGAATGCGTACGTTTCTGGGAGTTGGGAGGGTAAAATTTCATTCCACTTGTTTCAAAAGGCGTGACAACAAACAAATAATACATGGATTAAGACCAAGAACAGCCCACAATGAGCTAACGGTGGCATATGAATATAAGATCATGACATGATAAAGTGTTTTGTTGTTGTTGCCTTTAATGCAGGATTGATTATAGCAAACAAAACATGAATTTGGCCCATGACTACAACAACATAGAAATGGCAGAATATTCATATCATCACTGTCAAAATCAGTTGATATCTCTGTTGCTGCAACTGGTCCTCAATAATGACGGCAGCTTTAAAAAAGCATAGAAAGACTCCTCGATTACTATCCTTACAAAAAAAGGATCACATACAAATGAGGATGCAACCAAAGCTTAAAAATCTTCCAACTCTGTTCAATTCTGAGCTAATCGGATTTCTCATGCAACGGAGCCTGTGGAAAAGATCACACATTAGTGATCTGATGCCAAACGTCAAATAGCTTTGACTTGAACTCCACATCTAAGCACAAATACCCGTTCTGAATTTAAACCTGGGGTGTAACTGTGCTGCTGCTTCTTCTTGGCTTCTTTTTGCCGGCTAATGCATGATTTGTAAAGCATACACTGACAGGAAGAGGGTTGTTTTACTATCCTCAAAATCACAGGTTGTCCATTGAGATGAGCTTTGGTTCTCGCTGCACAAACAAAAGCAACGTGCAGGATGTTCCACTGTATTAAATAACGGTATCGTTAGTGATGTCAGCTCCCTCAGTCGGGCACAGTGCTTTGCGTCACCGCCGGATATCACAATAGACCACCTGGGAAGTGAGTCTAGTGTAATGACACTTCACAACAAACTAATAATAGCCAAAGTTTGGGTCTGTGAAGTTTGTGAATGAGCCTGCAGCTGTCTGTATGTGTTTGTGTGTGCGTGCACATCGTAGATCTTTTCTGCCTCTGCTTTGCATTGCGGCTTTAAAGCCTTCAGCGGCCATTACCTGTCTCTGCAGAGGTCCTTTGAAACCCAAATTAGCTGCCATGCCGAGCGCCTGGTCGTCGCGTACACCTTCAAATATATCTATGACTTCCTGGGAGATTTGCAGTGAAAGTGATGGAGAGGTAGAGGGAAACAAATGGAGAGAGGGAGTGAGAGAGAACAGGAGGCGGAAACTCTGGGCTATAATTTGACACAAAGTGAATGTTCACATTAAACTGCCGACATCATAATTAAGTAGTGGCAAACTGCCAGACCCGGAGAGAATCGACAGTTGGGACTGAAGCTGTGGATTTACGATCATTAGTCCCTCGTATCTTCGACTTTCAGATACAGAGAACTTTTTTAAAAAGATATAAAAATGGATGAAGGATTTTATGGTGCGGAAGGAAAAAAAAGGTATAAAATTGCAAGTAATGTTGGCTGGTATGGACCAGGTCTGTACAACACATTCTGGACTACATACAGTAGATTTTAATGAGGTGAGTGAAAGTGTAGATTTTACACAGCTGTGTGATGCCTGTCTAGTCTGAAATCTTCGGGGGAAATAATGATATAAATGTCAGGATCTTTACAATCTGCTCCAACATCTGGAGACTATATTAAAAGACAGATATATATATATATATATATATATATATATATATATATATATATATATATATATATAACAATCGTGAATGCAGGCATACTGCATCTGCAATGTTTACATTGTGCATCTGTTAACAAATGTCCTGTTGCCAATGAGCAAAGTGACGACGGCGGATTCGTTGCTGTAAGTGGAGCCTAATTAATAGCAATAAAAAGCACAGAAGGCTTCTTCATGTGCGTCTGTGTGTATTTGTTCATGTTAAGCTCCTGTGTGGGGGGGAGGGGGGGGTGTTCAGCTGTGTGCATGAAGACAGGAGGATAAATTTAATTAAGTTAGCTGAAAATACGAACAGAGCACCACTTCCATCTGTAAGATCTATTGGGTTATTCAGACCTGACATGGTTTCAGGTCAAGTTAAACTTTTGCGATGGCGAGTAGGTTCCATTGTGCAAAACAAATCGATCAAATTCAACTCCTGCTCTATTTTTGAGGCGGATAAATGTCACCGTCTTATTCATCTCATTTGATATTGCAGTGTAACCACAAATCGCATACCTTAAAGATGAGTTCTGGGGTGCTGGCGGCCACCTCCTCGATATCCATACCTCCCTGGGGGCTTCCAACCATGACAGGGCCGTTACAGGAGCGGTCCATTAAGATGGCAAAGTAGGTCTCCCTGCTAATGTCCAGGGCCTCAGCAACCATCACCTGGATATAGCACAGCAAGAGAATTAGGGGCTGATGGGGGAATGCCAACACGATACCCGGTTGCCTCAAAAATTTTAAAGTTACACAATTATGAATACTGGGTTGAACGTGTATTGAAGCAGGGTCAAAATCTACTAAGCGTCTCTCTGAGGAACTGTCATATATGTCTTAAAGGAGAGAAATGTCGGTGGGGCAGCTTTACGCTGAGAATCAGACAGATAAGCAGAGAGAGAAAGCAAACAGGAGGATCATTTGTAAAAGAAAGGGAAAAACATGAAAGCAAACTCTCAGCTGTGTTAACATTGCCAGTTTTTTTTTTTGGACATACACAGCTGTCGGTAGTGTTCTGCGTCCACCATGTTGCCCAGCATATGAGGATGGATAGTCTTCTTTTTGCTCAGCCCTACTATGTCCTTGTCCAGTCACTAAAATGTCCTCCTACGTCATTTGACTCGGAGCCCGATTCTCTCAAACTGAACATTATCTGTTCCCACTGTCCTGGTCTTTTTCCCCATCAAACCTCTGGTTCGGTCTCCTACAGTCTCCTCATCTCTCTTCTCACCACATCCCTCTATCAGTGTCGTGACAGCAAATCCGTGTAGCTGTGTAGGTGCTGCCCCCTTTTTTTTCCTGTCCTGTTCTCTGCTCTGTGGTGCAGTATGGGTAAAGGGCTGGCAGGTTAACATCTGAGCTCTGGCTGTCATCTGATAGACACGCTTCTGACGTCACTGTTACAGTTCTTCAGCCTTCAGGTCAGTCTGCGTCATCTTTTGTTGCCCACATTAACTTTTACTTTATTTGTTTGCGTTTCTCTTCTGCTTCCAACACAGGGAATTACGGCTGCTGCAGGTGCACTGTATATTACTGAATGGGGGGAAAAAAAAAAGTGTGCCACTCAAAAGTGTGCCACTCAATTGATTCCACAACAACTCTGCAGGAGGAGCGGGAGCTCCTGTGGGGAGAAGCAGGGGTAAACAAACATGGGGGGAGACAAAGACAAAGCGCAGGACCCAAACAAAAGCCACAGACTGAGGAGGCCTCATCACCTGGAAATGTCTGCTCTGAGGAGGTGCTGCATGCAGCATGCGAGTGGAGAAAATCACATTCCTGCTTGTTAGTGGCACACAGAAGCAGTGTTTCGCCAAAACACTTTGAATTAACAGTGGGCGTTCAACGTATGCAATGAGCCATAACACCAGCCAGCACAAACCCACGATAAACAGTGGACAGCTGCTATCTAAGTCTAGTATATGAAATATAAAATAAAAGCCATAGGGCCCGTCTGCCTCCGGCCTACGGTCATTCATTTTACAGCACTGTATTACTGGACTCAAAATGCCTTGAAATGAGGTCAGGAAACAACAAGAAAGAGTAAAGTAGATATTTATTTCACTCCGTCTGAACAGCGGCTCACCGTTTTCACTTTCACTCCATCTTTGGGTGTCTGCTTGGTCGTAAGGTTAAAACCCAGCATCTTATTCGCCAGCTCGCCAACCACTGCAGGGCTGAAGGAGAGAGGTAAAAGGTTAAACAAAATCTGGTTTTGAAAAATGTTTTTTTTTCATAATTAAAAAAAACACGCATTGATTTCATACACTGACAAAAAGAAAGATGAAGAAAGCAGGCGAAGAGACAGATGAATGAGTATTTCTGTCCAGAGCTTTTGTTTGGCTGAAGCACTTTCTGGAGTTAATGTAACATAGTCTGACAAAGCGCAGCTTTTGAAGACACTTGGTACGTCTAAACATCGCCGTGAATGAACCTCTGCTCATGCCGTCGTTTTAAAAAGCAGCCTGCATGCCGAGTCTGCTTCTGTAAGCCTGCTCTGCTTTTGTAAGTGAATACAAATGAAGCCAGGGGTTGTACTCATTCTTTGATAGATGAGAGGAAGATGAACTGCAAGCTCATGTCACTGTCTGGGGACGATGAACTTCAGCATATCTCACTTTGAAAAAGTTTCCAGCCTTTCCAAACCCTGAAGTAGGGTGACGATGATACATGTCTGGGCCATTTGCCATAAATCACCTTTTTTTTTTGTGCCTTAAAGGCAGTAGTCGTTGGTAGGAATCTATCTCTCGAAAAAAGATAGCACTGTTTTAGTACATGGGAACTTGGTGGAGAGGAATCCGGCATCTGAGCGAGAGAATAAAAAGTCTATTTCAAGGTGTTATTTAATCTTTTGAAAAATGCGGAGGGTTTCAGACTGAGCCCTCGCTGAAGGAATCCAGCTACCACACTTTGTAATTCAAAGCTAGAACAAATGAACCTCAGCAGCGGCACAAAACCCAATCAACCTAGAGAGGGGCAGACTCAATATGGGGTGCATAACGCTTCTGCCGACCTTAAAATCCTGTTTTCAACATGTAATTGAGGGTACTTGTTCCAAAACAAGACGCCGAGGAAAGAAAAACTGTTTATTTGCGGCGCGAGTAATCCTGTCTGTGTCTTTGTGCCTAGGGAACATGTTCAGAGAGGTCTTTGAGCATCCTCACTCTAAAAGCCGCCGCTGTAGGAGAAAATAATACAAATCTATCTCTTGCGGTAGCTCACGGCGTAAAATACACATAGGGGCATACTTACTCCTTAGTTAAGTGCACTCCACCTTTAAGGCCACTGTCGAACACGCCCTTGCCCCTGCCACCAGCCAAAATCTGAGCCTTCAGCACAATCTCCTTGGCATCTGAAAGACAGAGGGAGGGAGAGAGAGATGGAGAGTGAGAGCAAGAAACTCAAAGTGCGTGAAACTAAATACTTAAGACACAGGCTCAGCACAATGAATGCTCCCTTGAGTCCGCCACTTATCTGTCTATCTGATTGGAGGAAGGGGCGGAAGAGGAACAGAGAAGGGTTAGTCCGATGTGTGGAAAGATCAGGGAATCAGCGAATGCTAATGTGCAAATATTTAGCAAGCATAATGTTTACCATGTTCACTCCTTCACATTTTAGAATGCTGTGTGCATGTGCTAGTGCTAAACCATAGGTAGTTGAGGCGGATCGGTTAGTTTTGGTGGCATTAGTTAATGAACTCCTGGACAAATAAGAAATTTGACCCGATGGCAGCACTAGAAGAAAAGTGAGGGATCACCCACAATCATAAGGATTAAATCATCTGGGAGCTATAGATTAGTACCAAATTTTATGCCAAGCCATTTAATAGTTGTTGAAATATTTCACTAAAATAAAAAAATGTCACCCTCATGGTACCACTGGAGGAAAAACCAAAGACCAAGAATGTGTGCACAACAATTGATGGTAATCTATCAGACTGTTGCAGAGATATTGCAGTTTAGACCAAATGTGTTGGAGCAACCGACAGACCTGCAATACCATTTCTAGAACCACACTGTGAGCGCGGCTGGAAATATCATGAACACACAATAGCCAGCTGCTCACTGATGTTTTTCTCATGACTAACCATGAATACAATCTCACTTCAAGGAGAACCTGCATGACTGCTGGACATTGTCACATGACCTTGCTCCAACTATATAACCACACACACAACATCCCCCTTTTCTGTCACTGCCACCTTGTAAAAAAACTCCCCCCATTAGGAGGAAGCCCCCCTCCGCTGTCTATCCGCATCCTGGCCAAAATCTCCCTCTTATTCAAATGGAGCGAGAAGGCGTGATGAAAGATGGTCTCTGGCCAGGTTATCATTATCTAGGTGGGAGAGTTCAGCCATTGATGGGTAGCTGCCATCGGGGTGGGAAGTGGGTGGTAGGGAGAGTGGAAACAGGATGATCCATGCAGAGTCGAGAAAGAAACCGTGACCTTGGGGACTGGAGACCGTGACTGGGTTGCCAACAAAAACAAAAACACTCCACAAAACTCTACAAACAGGATAGAGAACGTCTAGTTGGGAGTGGGTGGGCCAAGAGAGCCAAAGAACTCAAAGAGTGTCCTCACTGCTGCTGTAGTAGGACAAGGACCCTGAGAAATAGCCTCTGACAGGGTGGCAGGGATTAAACTAACACTGCATCAGTGAGGACGGTTCTCTGCGGAGAGGGGGAGGGGGAGAGAGAGAGAGAATGAATAAAGGTGTGCTCTTATGCAAAGGGCTTTGAGGAGTCATAAATTAATAAATATGTTAATAAAAACTGCTACTGCGCAAAATTATAAAGAGTTCACAGCGAAATGAAATAGTGTCCTGCGGGCATGTGCAGCAGAGAGAGAATGACTTTTGTTGTAAAAGAAGAAGAATTTAAGAAACAAAGTGGAAGAACAAAGGTGTAGGAGGCTGTAATGTTTGAAAAATGGTCAAAGACAAGTGCAGTGACCCATTGATTATGACCTTAAAAAGCAAGATGTGGCTCTAAAAATGACATATCAATGTATTAAAAGGCATGTATTGTGCCAGGGAAGGTAATGGGGTGAGAAAGTGGCAGCTGTTCACTCCTGCTGCACTAGTAATTGATAGCAAAACAGCTTATTATGCAGCGCACAACAAGATATTGTAGCCAAATCAGCAATTACGAATGGGCACTGAAGGAGCAATGTGCTGGTAATAAGAGGAAAACTTTGTAAAGGAGACAGAGAGAATAGGAACAGAAACAGCAAAGTAGATGAAAAAACATTTTTTTCCCCCCAGTGCATTCATATCTTGGAAAAAAGCACATGATATTCACGGGTGGGGGGACAAAAATCTGTAGAATCAGACCGAATCCTCTGGTTAACAGTGGAACACCACTCAGTTGGAACACATGGAGAGGATAATGATGTGCTCAAAGAGCACAGCGAACATGGTGCATGGTAAAGACCAGGGCGACCATTATATGGTAGTGTGACAGGCATGAGATGGCCTGGAACAGGCAGAGGTTGGTCCCTAATGAGTGCGGATGCAGCATGGTGGTAGGGTGAATGGAAAGGAAAGTAGTAGTAGTAGTAAAATCAGAGACAAGTCATGCTTTTATGTTGAAACTAGGGCTGCAACTAACGATATTTCATAACAACTATTTGAAACGATTAACTGACTATCAAAATAGTTGGCGATTACTAATCGATTAACTGTTGCAGCTCTAGTTGCAACCAAGCACTGTGATGAACAAGGGGAATGATCGTCTGGAGTTAATCAGTAACGGCAGCAGTGAGCACTGTTGGAAAAGTTGTTCATACAGTGAAAAAGATGCAGCATTAAACCTGTGAACTGAGAGTTCACACCAATGGAGGCCTGTTTTCATTACCGGCAGTATACAATACACAGAGAACAGTTGCACACACACAAAAAATAAAATAATTTGCACCCATGGAAATGAGATAGAGCTCCTGCAGAATGTGGGTTTGGTTATTAGCTGAGTGAAATCCATTTTCTACGGGAGAGTGAGACATTGTTGCATAACAGTCCTCTGCTTCCATTTGTATCATACATGAACCACTGCGAACATGCAGAAGAAAAATGTTCATCTCCATTTATTTTCTATCTATTTTCTATATCTTGGGGACACAGCGGAGGAGATTAACATCGCACAACATCTCCAATCACATCACATGCAATCGGAGTAATGCGGTTATCATCCTCGGGCCTTACTCATTTCCCAGTAATGAGTGCAAATCAACTCCCAGTCGGCTTGCCAGTGACAGCAGCTGGCAAAGAGGATGTAACTCCTACAATCACTGTCTCTTTCGCCCTCTTACTCTCTTTGTGCACTTTAAAAAAAAATAAGAGGCAAACTCCCTGCTCTTCTCCGAGTAGCCCATGGGTGGCCGGCAGCAGAGTTAGCGTCGGTCTGATATTTAATTAAACCTCCGAGTCTGTGCCATGAGGGAGATGCGGGCTGGTATGGGACAGATGTAGGCTGTGCGCCTATCCAGAGAGCGTAAGATGTGGCTACCATCTGCACGGGGAAGAGAAAAAGATCAGGGCGACTCTCCCCGGCGTGCACGTGTGTTGAAATGAAAGTAATGTAGCAGCTAAATGGAGAAGTCTAATCAAACTCTTGGGAGAGAGTGGAAAAACTAACGCAAGCGCACACAGCCACAATCAAACACCACCAAGAATCTGAGCCCATATGGATGAATGCCATTCACACAAGAGGGATGAAGATAGACAAAAGAAACGGCACATATGTGCTCAACATGACAGTGCACCACCTGGTTATGATGCAGGACGGCGTCGATGGCCGCATGGAGCAGGCGAACATAATTCAGCATAAAAAGAGAGATCTGAAATGTTGGCCTCTAAGGCCGTTAAACAAAAAAAATGGAAGCGTAATTATATACCATAATTTATAATTATTCCAGTACTATAAAGGAGACGGAGAAACAATCTTTGATTCCAGCTGCTTCCATCTAGTGGCTCAATTATGTTGTCAACTGCATATTGATAACTGCATGAAGAGATTGGAGCGAGTCTAGCTTTTGACTCACTTCGCCACAGGGGCTTTTTGCTGTGTCACATCCATGGCTCAATAATGGGAACAAATAACTTATATCCTACTGTAGCTAACAGTACCACAGGCAATGCCCGATATTAATGGTTTAAAACAGGACGATATTATGAGCTTTAATAATTGCCTAAGCAGAGAGAAAGGCGCAGCAAGAGATTTTAATTCAATACACTTTTTGTGAAAAATCGGTGAATATTTCCTCATGGTCAAGTAGCTGTCGGTTCTGTGTACGTCAAGAAACAAAAATCTGTTTTGGCTCTGTAAATTGAAAACAAAAAAAAGGGTGCAGACTGTCATAGGATTTTCTCCTGTCCTGTGTGAGAAACTTTGAGAGGTCATCTTGGCTTTGGCAGGTCAGGTCTCTGGACGTCATAGTGTAAACATCCTGAGTTCTAAGGTGGTGCCTTTCAATCTGTTTGATGACGACATGATTCTGAGTCTCGCTTCTGGTCTCCGTCTTCCTGATTCAACTGCATCGATTTTCCCACCAAACAGACCACAACACACAACAACACTGTGCGTGCACTTTGCAAGCCTCACCCCCCGACACCCTAAGTGACGCGCTGGCGAGGGTAGGACTCAGGGGTATTGGCCCCGTGGTTAGCGTGTCGGTCTCCCACGCCCGACCAGTGCGGTTAAATCATCAAAGGCAGAGACACACAAAACAAATTTAGATGCGAAAAAAAGTAAAAGATAACAGCAACTTGACTCTTTGTTCCCCCCAACTGAAGGTGTCATTACCAACTCACTGTCTCGTCTGGTCAATCCTCCTGTCCCTGTGTCCGTCTCTGCCTCTAATGATGCCATCTCACTCTCAGTGTTACTTAGGCAAGGAGATACCAGTGTCCCACACAGACAGTGGCACCTCTGTGTGACACCTGAATCCTCATTAGTGGACAAGTCCACCTGGCTCTCAGACATAGACGGCACCATCTAATGATATCCTGAGATGGCCCTGATCTCCTCTCAGTGACAGAGCAGTGCAGTTCAAACTTCTAGAGGAGAGTTTTTTCCATTGCCGTAGAAACGGAGAAACAGCGACGGGCAATGGCGATGTTATGGAAAAATGGTTGCTAAACAACCACAGGGGGTATCCTTGGGAAGAATCATTTGTCTCTCCGAAATATTTTTCATGTATGAGAGTTAACTTGTTACAGACAAAACAGAACTCTAGAAAGTCTCCAAAGAAATGTTTTGAATGAGTGACCAAGAGCATAAAAAAATCATGAGCTGCTCCCTTCTCATTGTAAACTGAAGTTTTGTGTCAGTTCAGCACCAACGGTAGCAGATAAAACTATTCTAAAAGCTGCCAACATCTGCCGCTGCTCATGCACTGATGGGCAAGATGACTCGTCGCAACATCATTTCCTCTGTTGATTGATGGAGCGTACCTGATGATTGGAGCTCCCCCAAATCAGAGTATAATGGTGTTTGTGTACATTTTCACTCCACTGCTAAGATATCAGCCTAACTCTTAACTGCAGGCCGTGCTCACAAAACTATGTAGGCTACGCATATGTAAAGTACCCTCCAACAAACAATGGGCGACATGTTCACTTCTGCTGGCACATTTGTATCATCTTATAGTGACAGAGAGGATGTGTGGGGAATAATTCCGCGTCTCACTCACAGCATGAATAGGTTAGGGTAAGTAATGAGGAGGTGGAAACACTAAGCTGCTTACAGAAATCAGGCCTTTGAGAGGCAAGTCGCTTTAGCCTGCAAAGCCTATTTACAGCTGTTAAGACAATTTCAGATGCATGGCTTTTTCTTACCAAATGAAAGACCCCAGAGCCAGCCAACGCATGGGATCACATGGTCCTGCACAGAGGGGCCAGGGAATTGTATATCTGAGCTCTTGCATTGTCCATGTGCTTGAGTATGTCTTTGCAGATTCTCAAAAAAGTCTCTGTATGCAAGGCTTCCCCCCTAAAATCAGTTTCTGAATGAATTTGGCGCTGTGACGGCCACTGTGCCCATGCTTATAACCTTCTCCGTCAAGCCAGGCCCTCCTCATCTTCTCTCTTCACTGGGTGTGTGTTATCTTGGCAGGTAGTGGAGACAAGAAAACTAACATCTGTCTTCCCGTGTGACAGGCCAGCCCTCTGAAGGGGCGAGAGATGTTCTGTCCGTCAGCAGGGGGGGCCCTGCAGGAGTGGAGTGATGAGGTACAGAGATAGCTGCAGCTCACTCCAGCTCACTCATTTATTTCTTCTACAATGTGATCAAGGCGGCCAACAAGGACTCTGAAGTACTGCTGTAGTGCAGAGGATAAGCGGGAGACAGCGACAACAGACGGACAGAGATACGAGATGATAGGGCCAAAAGGGGAGCGAGTAGAGCACAGGGGGAGGGAAAGGTCAGAATGTCTGGGTAAATTGCAAAAGAAAGAGCAATGTTGTTTTGACTTGACATTACCAGTTAATAGCTATTTAAATGAGCCTCAACCCATTTACGTAGAATTTATGAACATAATACTTGTTTCAAACTCTGGCCACGTATAAAGCAGCAGCATGGTTAATGGTTGTAAATTTGTCAAGGGAGTTTCTTCCATTAGTGTGTACAGACCATATCCGTCTCATAAGTACATACAGTGTACGCTTCAACAAAAATAGACAAATATTCCACAGCAATGTGAACACGGCCTATATGTTAGTGTTGAGTTTGAGGCTGTTGTTTTTTTAACAACCTGCACAAGTATACTCTGAGTACCAAGTGGTCAAACACAAAATGGCCAAATGGCAGCTTGCGTAAAAATAAGAAATCTCAGTTCAAGTGAAAGTCAAAGGTACGAATCATGAACGCATCAGATTCAAACACACGGAGGTTTGTCACATTCGTTGCTTGTCACACAAGTCTAAGCGCCAACAAAGAAAAAACTACGTTTCACTAAAGCTGACGCCACTAGAGGACAGTGAAGTATAAAGCACAGACTGTTTACAGGTTGAATTTAAGTTTATGTTTTAATGTGCATGGCATCAGATTACGTTTGTTGGTGTCCCTGTTTATAGCATGGCGGGGCTTCCATAGCATTTACACTGGAAAAATTGGAAGGGGCAATGGAAACTGTTCATTGATGAAAAACAGAAGTGCTGATATAGTGAGAACATGAAGATGGCGGCGACAAAAGTTCAATATCCTGTATGACTGAGGTTGCATCTTCATCGTCTTGCTTCTTTTGAAGTCCGAGAACCCATTATAAGATTGGTTGCCTCGATAGATGAGCTGCTGCTTGAGCGGTCTCTGCCCAGGTGACCAACAAGACAAGAGGACATGGCATGGGCGCCAGCTGGTGTACGTAGGCTCAGAGACGCACAAAGCTCCAAAAGGGGCGTCTCATCCCTCACCACTTCAGACGCATACAGAAGCGAAAGGGCCGCTGTTGAGCCAACACTTCTCAGCACTAACCGCTACTGTCAGCACTTTTCACCAGAGACTCTGCCTGATTTTCTGAAAGGGGAAGATGAAAGTGGTCTTAAAAGGCGCTTGAAGTGTTGAAGCGCATGAGGCGGCTCCAGTGGGGACAGTGCGAATGAGAAGGGAGGGGATGTGCAGTAAGGAGAGGTCTGCCAATGTTTTATGTTTTAACCATGTTTGACAGTAATATATTTGTCTGTTCCTAGTTGAAAAGAAAAGGGGGGTCCCATGTGTCTATAAGGTGCGGCTCTGCGACTTTCATTCTTCGTATTCTGCACACGATTTAAATAAAGTTTGTCCAAGCGTTGGTGAGACAGGATTGGTATTACACACAAAAAGCTGAGCACAATAAAATTTAATGACAAAGGACCTTGGCAAAATCCAGGTAGGCCAAAATAATAAATAAAAAAAAGGCATACAGAAGGAGAGTAATAAGAGAAAAAAATATATCACTGCGTTGCCTCTTACAAGTTCACTGCTCCATGAAGCATGAAATGGCCTTAATAAATCATCCAATTTAGGGCCAGTATCATCAAGATAATAGCTCGATCACTGAGCAAGTGTTGGGACACAATGACATAAAAAACGAACTGAAGCATGAGTGATGCTGATGTGTCACAGTAGCCTGGCAGTACTCAACGCCCATCCCAGGGCTTCAAAATCTATAAAAGGAAATGTAAAGCACTAATGAATTGTGTAATTTATTATCAAATAAAGCCTTTTCTGTTAATTTGTTTAATATATTGTAAAAATCTATATATATACCAGAAAAAATTCACATTTGAAAAGCTAGTGCCAGCGAACTTTTGGTATTTTCTTCTTAAAAAAACAAACAAACACTCAAAATGATTCATTAAGGATCAAGGCAGCGTTCTGTTCTTATACAGTGTGAGTTAAGAATTTTGGACAGATCCTTTCCCGTGTTCAAACAGTAGTTGTAGTTTGAAAGTGGACAGCGTGGGCTTAGTCTGCTTCTGCTTGATATGTCTTCCGTTTTTTTCCACAGTCGCCAAGTGCTGCTCTGTTGGGTATCTCAAGTAACATTGTGAGGTTTCAACCTCACTATGAAAAGTGCCTTGAGAAAATGTATGTTGTGATTTTGCGCTCTACAAAAAAAATTTAATCGAATTGACCGTGAATTCCCCTCAGATCCTCTAATATGCAGTGAGCTTGCGGACGCAATAAAATTAAAACAGGGAAAGCAAAGCCGATGAACCCCTGACTGGCCTGTGTGGGAGAGGGCAGCATGCGGGAGGACTCGGGTGAGATCCAAGTGACACACATGGATAACGAAGTCCTCAGAACGGCGATTGTGGCGATGCCCATGGTGGGGAGGAGCGTTTCTGTGACAGATGGTACAGGCTAGACAGTGTAACGGGTCGGTGGGGAAGCATATGGTAGTGTGTAGATGGTCTCATACACCAGCGCCAAGCCCAGTCGGAGGTGTAAATGCTTTTCTGCGCCCTGCCAAGGGAAGCAGAACCGTTGATACCCCAGCAAAAGTAAAGTGTGGAGGCACACCACGCGTGAGAATGACTGTTTTGCCATATCTTATGGGAATCAAGCTTTTTTTTTTTTTTTTTCACACCCTCGCTAATGAAACATTCTGTAGCATCACCTCCACTGAGAAATGTTATTTTGGGAAATAATTCCCTGAATGTTTGTTACATGCACACAATTGACCCAGATGTCAAATTCACCATGACACACAATGATATTTACTGTTAAATATGTATCCCTTTCTTATCAAAAGTGCAAAATGTACAGAATTGCCTTTTAATGCATTGAACTCATTGTTTTTGACCATTACGTTTTGGTAAATGGCTAATTTCAAAACATCTGAAGTGCAGGTACAGCACTTGCCAAGAGCCCTGTTCGTCTTCCTGTAGTACGGAAGGAATTAAATTGTAATAGTAGAATTTCCTCTCCGCACCGATGTATAAATACAGCCGGTGTACTTCCCTCCTCCCAGCCCTTCACGCCACTAGTTCCTTTTCCAACACGCCACTGGCTCTGTGTCTGATGTATCCCACTCGTCTCCACACTGCTGGCGATGGGGGAAACACAGCGGATAAGTCTGGGAGTTCATCCAGCAGAGGCTGCTGTGCAGGGAGTCTCCTCTGCACAAGTGAAAACCTATACGATACGAGATTCCACTGAGAGCGCTTATTTTATTTTTATTTTACCTTTATTTTACCAGGTAAGATCAACTGAGAACAGCTTCTCATTTGCAATGAGGACCTGGCTTATCTCACCCATCCTCGGTTTGCTGGTGCATGCCTTCCCTCTTGTGATACTTTGAGAGGTTTGAATGGCACAGCATATATTGGTGTGAGAATCCAATATCTCCTTTTTACAAAACGTCTACACACATTATCATACACAGATTTGACTCTAAACTCAACACCGGCCGCACACTAAGATGATTGCAACAAGGCTGCCAGATCCTCTGAAGCCGTCGGGAGCTGATATGACCCATTATAATCTATAAATGATCTCAAAAGGGATTTACTTTATATTAAATTCATGCATTATACCTCAAACTAACCCATGATGCTAAGATCTCCCTTTGGAGAAGGCATTAACACGAAAGCAAAAAAAACATAACACAATTACACATTAAGCCAGCATTTTGTGGAAATGATGCTAGCTCCTGGTTCACAGAGAGATCGCAGGCCAGAGGCATTGAGGGGGTCTGCGCTGCCACAGAGAGCAGACGACTAAATGAGCAGAGTGAAAACAATTACTTTAAGAAACACACAACAACAGTGTCTTTGGCCCGGAGCTACTTGTATTTACACATCATCTCAGGCCCAGCGTGAGCCTCATTCTCTTGACTTAAGGGCTCTAAAAGATCCGCAGTAGCCAAGAAATGAGCCTCTCTTCTATCTGGAAAGAAAAAACGAATAAAGAAAGAAAAAGAAAAAAAACACTATATATAGCATGGCCCATATAATGTTTTTCGATGCAGGAAACTGATGTTTACTTCAGCCGACCACATTCTCGAGCGCTTTCGTGCACGTCGACTTAAGACAGAATTATATGGCCGACTGAAACAGATGAAAACAAGTTTGTGAGATGAGAGGATCCTATACATCTCTTCCAACCCCCTGTACCATCACTAAAACACATCTAAGTCTGTACGCCTGCACACGCACACACGCACGCACGCACGCACGCACGCACGCACGCACGCACGCACCTCATCAAAGATTTGGCTGATGTCAAGGTAGCTCGATCAAGCTACTAGGCCTCTAATAAGCACACATGAGATTTGACAGCCATGCAAAAAACACTGCTCTGTTTACACTGAATATTCATAGCCAAGTGAAATAAATTAAAAGGACTCCTACCTCTGTTAATTGTCATTCTGGCAGTGAGGAAGTGTTGAGCACAAAGGAGTGAAAAAAGGTGCAGCAGAGGCAGACTGAGGTGAGTGAGGAGTGAGGAGAAAGGATTTGACTTAAATAGCTGAAAATAAAAATACACCGATTGCAACACAATTCGTCAGAGGAAATTCAGAACGTTGACAACTATAAAGAGGGACAACATATCCCTAACTCATCCGATATGAAGTGTATATATTCTATTCGCGGGTGTATGGAGCTCCCATTCATCACACCGGCTCACCATGCGCTGGAGATAAGAATCCAAAGTGATGTTTTCTTCCATCGCTGCTTTGTCAATGAATGATTGCAGGGGGAGGCAGGAGACACGGCAGACATGAAGGGGCTCTCGCAAGCACGGACGGGGAGGGAAAAATGTGGGTTTTGATTTAGAATTCAGACTGAAAATCCATCAACATTTTCTCAACAGATACATCCGTCAGCGACACAAAAAGGTGACTGCATAATCACATTCTCTTTGGTTTTAACAGGGCACAGGTAGATGTGTGTGTGTGTGTGTGTGTGTGTGTGTGTGTGTGTGTGCGTGGCGCATTCGTGCGTGTGTGTGTATGTTTGCGTGTAAGTTCATGGCTGTGCATATCTGCTTTCAAGGCAAACATAAAATCGATATTCATTACTGGAGTTGCTCTGATGTCTCAAGACTGCTAGAGTGCAACCAGGCCGTGTGGAAAAAACAGCATACAAATAAATACAAAAGAAAAAAGCATATATGTAGTGCATATCATTATCTATATGTGACTATATATAGATATATCTACAAAATGTTGAGGTCGATCCCTTTGTTTTTCTTATATTCAGAATTTGTTCTTTTATTTCTTGGTATTTGCATCTGGATGTGTCAAACATCATTAACCGCACTGACACGCGTGACTGTGTTTCTAGTTGCCTTTAAGGTTGAGCGTTTGACATCAAACGGCTCTGAATATCTACTCTTGGTTTTCGCCTTGGGTTTCCACATGTAAAGAATGTGGAAAATCGATCAGAGCCTTTGCACAGACATATTGTATCTGCTATTACCACAATTTATAATTTCTCCAAACAGAAAGTGCTGAGCAAGAGAAATCGAACAGGTCTGCCAAGGGGGTGACACTGAGGATGGAGGAATCACAATCCACCATTTGAAGGAGACTTCGAGAGCAGAAATATAGAAGCCATTTTATTCCAGCCATTTAGCACATCTATATGTAAACTAGATCTTGGCAGCATGTATACTCAGACTATTGAACAAGATGGTTGCCCCAAAGTCTCACATTGAACTGCAAATGTGACAACTTGAAGAACATTTGGAATCACAATATTCAAATATTAAAGTTTTGAGGTGTCTCTTCAAGGTCCAAAAGTTTATTTTTCAAACTGCGAGCTGCTTGGGCTGCCGCACAACACCAAAATTAAAGATTGGTGGAAGGCTTGTGGATGTGGGTCATTGGTTTTGGACAGACAGCGGGAGTTAGTGTGCCACTCTCTTAGTTTCCCGGAGGAGCACACGTTACAAAAACTTTGGACTTTGTGATAACTCCCTGCTAGGATCGCCCAGTATGGGGCCACACAAATCAAACCCTGCTTTCCATGAGCCATTAGCTGGTTGTGAGTCACCCATCTGCCACAATGTAAACTCCTTCCAAAGAGTTGTCATTCAAGTTAATGGGAATCAATGGTCCATGTCGGATATCTTATTTTTATTTTTCTCATTTTTTTTGTTTAAGGTGAAGGAGAACGATTGCAGCCATTTTGTCCTCGGCAGTAATAGAACAAATCAATCTGTGTCCACTTCAGGAGAGTCGGACCACTCTGCGCTACATGAGAGGACTGAGAGGAGTTTCTGTAGAGAAAAGCTGCAATTGAACTGTCAACCTAACCACCTCATGGTTCAGGGAGTGTTGAGGATAGAGGTGTGTGCGCGTGTGTGTGTGTACGTGGTTATATGTGCAAACTTACTCTACGCTTGTCATTCATCTCTGTCTCTGCTTCTATGCTCGACTGGTTCACTCTGTAGTGTATGCAGGGGACCAGGGGCTCACTGCAGGATATCAGCATCGCGCAGAAATCCATCTGAGTCGCTCCCAGTCAGCTTATCTCAGAGACTCCAACCATCCGCATCCCCCTGTATTCAGCCGCAGCCCATGTTCTCTACAGCGGAAAGCCATGAAACAGAGCTCCATCCAGAGCCATTTTCTAGAGTCATTTTGCTCATATACTTCTATAGAAACTGAATAATTTTTGCAACCAGGGAGTCGCCCTCTGCTGGTCATTCCAGAGAAAACAGGCTTCAGGCACTTACGCATTGGCTTCACTTTCCAGACTCGGTGACAACGTCCATTTTTATACACAGTCTATGTATCAGATGTGTTAGCATTTATATAAGCACTGAAAATCATGAGTTTAGATTAGAGATGTAAATCAACCCTTGATTCTAGCCTTGGTTTTATTAATTTGTCTATCCCTTTCAAACTCCTCTTTCCATCTAATTACCTTACCAAGCAATAAAGGTACTGTCATAAAAAAATATATTATTTCTTCTTTCTTTTCAGTTTATCTCCGTCTGCATCGTAACCAGGGCCCCTGAAAGCAGTGCCTGAGGCACTGAAGCCAAAAGGTAGGTGTAAGAGTGGCATCTCGCTGGCTGACAACCAGCCTGGACACACTATCAGAAAGCTACTGCTGTAGTTGGAGAGGACACTGAATAATATATAAAGTTAAAAGTGGAAATATTTGTATGTGCTGGGAAGTTTGGTGTGTGCGAAACAGAGTAAAAAAACAGGGAAGGTACAGGATTGAAGACAAAGCTATGTGTGGGTGCATAAAAATGTGTGTTAAATAATCTTTTCCCATTCATGTAAAATGCATTCGGTAAGATTTGCAATAGGAGATTCAAATTAGAGTTTCAGTCATTTCCTGAAATGGCTCTGAGCGAGTGTCTGCCGGCAAAAGCCCCAATTGTAACTGAGGATTAAATATAAATAAATGAAAACAAATAAAAGGAGAAGAAAAACAAACAAACATGCAAAGCGTGAGAAACTGAACATGAGAGGTTGTGAAACAAATTAGCACGGATGATCGCCGTGATGAAAAACTGAGCAGGCACCGCCACTAAGCTCAAAAAACACAGGCTTCCTCATGGAAGCAAACACACAAAGATGCGATTAAACTTGATAAAACTTCAGCCCTGATTAACCACAGCCATTTGCACGCCCTGTGGCAGGTCCGGAGATCAATGCAAAACAGCACTGTCAAGGTTTCACAGTGTGCAGCAGTACAATTACACAGCACTTAATCTAAATCGCAGTTTACAAAACCCCAAAATCTAACCCATTATCAGCACTCAAATAATACAGAATCAGCTAATGTGCGAATTTACAAAGGTACAAACCGACGATTTCCTACGTGTTTCGACAAGCCTATTGTGTTTTTGACATGGCAGAGAAGTGGACCACAAGATGAGACCTTTTTCTACTTATTGCAATGTCAGACCACGTCATTTCAAAGTGGTTTGTTATAAAGAGTGATGTGACTTAGAACAGCCACCGCCGCTCAAATGCGGACACATCAGTTTATTTGTCACAGAGTTCATCTCAACCTCAGGGCTTACCTAGTATGGTAAGAAATAGGGAACAGCATTGACACTGCTGTCACAGTGTTGAAAACTATGAAGTACCCAAAGTCAGGGAAAAACATTTCTTTAGTCACATTTATGTAAACAACTGATGAGATTATTAGTTGATTTAAGTTGTACATTTTTCTGAGTTCATCTAGGCCTCAGCTGCTTATGTTAATGTTTTCAAATTAGGTTTTAATATCGGTACCTTGACTTATTTGCTCATTGATTGGAGATCACAGTCTTAATATCAGATACCAGTATTGAGCAATTTGCAGTCCTATCAATGAAGGTTTCTGCTTCTCTCCAGGGAATCGTGAATTGCATGTGTTTGTGTGTGTGTGTGTTTGTGTGCGTGTGTGTGCGTGTGCTACTCACCGAGTCTCTTTGCAGCTTCCAGGGCCTCAGAAGCTGTGTCAGCCACATAGAAGCGCTGGACAGCAACGCCACTCTCTTGCATCAGCTTCTTGCTCTGGTACTCTTGCAGATTCAGCCATCTCCTGGGACTCAACCAGGTGCACTGGGGAGGACAGGAGGTAGGGATGGAGGGAGGGAGGCAGAACGAGTAAGTCTGACTGTTAGGAAAAACAGAGTTATAAAAACTGTGCTATGTGCTACCCCCTCTTGAGGAATTCAACATTCCTTGTGACAACAATTTGTACTCTTCAGCTCAACATCTTCCCAAACCTGTGTGAAACTGTTGTACATTATAAAAGACCAGAACATGTCTGACACCTCGCCTCGGAGTGGACAGGATACATCCTTTCTCCTCTTCCCTACTCATCGTCTCCCCCATCCTACCAGTTAAGTCTCTCATTTTCCTTGAATGAGGCACGCAGCCGGGCCTGAGCTGCAGGACAAATCAGGAGCCGTTTGCTCCATCAGCAGACACAGGACCCTGTCAACTCCAGCTGTTGTTGCTATTAAAATCGAAATTGGCTTTTTAATGTGACAGAGCGACACAGGCTCTGGTCGAGTTAGAATCCCCCCGCACTAGCAACGGCGCACACTACGTGCATGGATGTGTGTGCGGGCATGCAAATGATTTCATACAAAAGATCATCAGGGAGTCGTTAAGACGGGAAAAGACCATTAAAGTAAAGTGAAAACAAAGATTGTGGGGGAAAATTATGGTTCGACGTGTAAATGATGCTCCGGTGTGTATTTCCTTAGCCAGCGAGGATTAAACTAACATAATAACATCAGGACTGCGCTGCATTATGTTGCTGACTACGTCGGGTTAAATTGACCTAGGCCGCTATCCACCGTTAAGACTACACAAGATGTCTGAGTACATCTGCATGTTATAACGTGCACGTGCAAAACCGAGGGGTAGGGGCAAGGGGTGAAATGGGATTGAGCTTAAATCCGCACAGTCGATATTCTGCTCCCAACAATCATCACCAGTTTCTAAAAGAAGGGGATAAACACACAGCTAAAATATGGCAAAAGGATCAAGCAGCGCACCACACCTTGAAATTGAATCTGGGTCCTTGTAAACTGCCTGACGTAAATTATAGCAGTCGTAAGTGGATTTATTTCACTCAGTCAGCTAAGAAGCCGGGTGTGACTCAAAGTTACGGCTGTAAGCACCATTTTCAAAATGACCACAGATGCCATTTATAATAGGAGAGATGTTTAATTGAAGAGACATCCGGAGTAGCTAAATAACTCTTCTTTATGTTTACTCATAGCAACGATATTAACACCTGGGAAAATGTCTCCTTTTGGACACGTGAACCCTAAACTGCTCTCGTTAAACACAGACTTCAAGGTTTAGGGAACAGGGGAAAAGAAGACTACGATGAACCTGCAGCATTCAGCATTCAGAGCACGTTCCATGAGTGACCAAGAGTAAACAGGCTTAATGCTGGGTAACTGGACTGCGATCAGCTTCGCTTAGGGGAGAACTACAGTGGAACGGTTTAAAGACTCTCTTACTCACAGCTGATCAACCCTGACAATAGTTGTTGTTGTTTACAGGAGGTATTTTCCTCCTTAAAAGACATTGTAGCGAAAGACGCTATGTCCGTCTCCCATACCCGAGGCTGTGGGTCTGAGCCCCGACCAGTGCAGTCAAAGTATCAACACCAAATAATCGTTCTCCAAAATCGCTTACTGCCCCTAATATTTAAACTTGAAAGAACTAATTCGACATTTATTGTAATAACTATTGATCACAACTGCTATCAATATTTTCGCCATATCACCCAGCCGTAATTCAGATACCAAAACATAAGCTTAAAGGTGTTTGCATGCGTGCCATGATATCACATTCGAAAACAACCGCATAGGAAGATGATAAAAGACTGATGAGGGATGGATTCAAGAAGAACAAAGACAGAAGAGATGATCAAGCAAATGTGTATATATATATATATATATATATATATAAACATTTTTAAAGACTATTAATACAGTCGGAAAAAAACTGTGCATTGTTTAGGCTGCAGTTTGAATCAGTGGAGTTCGGGGCACGACAAGGCCACTCTGCCTTTTAAAGTCATCAGTCACTCCATCATTCATGAGTGGGAAAGAATAGGAACACAAGGGTGGAGGAGCTGGAAGGGAGTGAACCCTGACTAACCACTTAGTGGTTATTAGTGATTAATTAGTTTAACGTGGTCTCTCTAATAAGGAGCAGCCAAGTCAAACCTTTATTAATCTAAAACTAAGCACGACTGTCAATGTGCCTCCACTGAAAATAAAACCACACATCCAGAATTCATGCCAAAACCAACTCTTTGTGCCACAGCACACTGTATTAGCATGCTTTTTCCACTCCAACTCCCAGAGAGCCTGTCAGGGGACTTCTATGGAGCCAAAATGGGTTGTTTTCCAGGAGACCAGTACATTCTGATCCGTATTGGCCTCTTGTCTCGCATAACTGAATACAGTAATGAGGGGCATCTGTGGGTCACCTCTGCAGTGTCGTCTGATACTATACTATTCATTAGTTTCACTTATTGTAGCATGTGTACGCATGGTGCTATCTATCCTCCATAACATTCTATAATGGCCAATAAAGGTGATGTGACTCGCAGCAGGCTCGGTTCAAAGGCAGGGCAACATCTAAAGCGCAGAACTGCTTCAAAAACTGAGAAGCAACATGAATAACAAAATAATAAATTTTTAAAGCTACAGTGTGTAATATTTAGAAGAACTTATTCACATAAATTGAATACATTGTCCATAGCTGTGTTCATATATTTATAATCACCTGCAACAGAGAACCGATGTTTTTTCGTCCACTTTGAATGAGTTACATGTAGTTACGACCATGGACCCGACCTCCGTGTGAGTCTCCATGTTTGCTACATTGTGTTGAATACAGTTGCACAAAACGGTCCAGAATACATTGCATTCGCCAGAAACCGGAATTAGAATCGGCGGTGCGCCACCATAAAGTGTCCCCTGTCGGGTGCTCAGTTGGTTGCGGTATGCAATTTTACCACCAGATGCTGCCCAATTTTATTTTTTTTTAAATTACACACTGGAGTTTTAAAAAAATACAAATATATGACAAATTTTAATAATTCAGGAGAAACCTAAATGTATTTGGATAATATTGATCTGTCGGGATCGGTCAGCAAAACCTGGCTGGTGTGTAAGACATGTCCATTATAGCGGAACCTGTCAATACAGCCTTAACAAGCCAAGCTGCAGAACAGCTGTCCTCTGTTTTGGGGACTCATTTGACTGCTGTCAAGTACCTGCAGGGCCTCCTCTTTATAAACATCCACTTCCCTCGCCATTCAAACTGTTCGCCTTGGGAGGATCAGCATCGCTGCCAGGGTGCATGTCTCCATCTGTCAGTCCTCCTTTTGGTCTACATCTGACTAAAGAAAATGTCAGACGAAAGGCTGTGACAGGACCACGGTTACACATCTCTTCACTGAGACACATTAACTGACACGACTTACCAAATTCCAGGTGAAATTTTGAATCCAAAGACAGAAAATAAACACCAAAATATGGTTTGTGGTTGATCGTTAATAAAAGTTTGCACTGCATTCACATGATGGCAGAGCAAGGCGCCTGTGGCTAATTTGCAGGGTCAGTGGTTCAATCCCCAGCTCCTGCTGTCTACATGCCTAAGTTTCCTTGGGTAAGACACTGAACTTAAAAGTTTCTCCTGATGGCAAGAAAAGCCCCTTACATGGCAACTCCACCACCATTGGTGGAATGAGGCAAAAAAAAAAAAGTAAAAAAAAACAACAACACCACACTGCTCATATCAACAATACCCCTCTCCACAGTCTCAACTCCACTGGTTAAAACGCTTGCATGGAAAACTGCCAATGACACTTTTGGCTTCCCCTCATCTGTTCCAGATAACAATAGCAGCATAAATCCACAGGCTGGCTGTAGTCTCCGACATTACTAATTTTATACCACTATTATTTATTTTAATTGTTGGACCTACAGAAGAATGCAATAATTATAAAAAAAGAATCAAATTATGTATTTATTTAAGTGTACTAAAAACTGAGTTTGGTAAATCTGATACCGAAATCTAATCACAAGAGATCCATTTCTAACAGAAAGCAAAACCATGTTTAATAGAGGAAAATCCTAATGAGATTGTGAATACAGGAAATATTGGCCGCCTCTCAAATGAAGGAACAATGTTGCAATACACAGACTCATTTGACGAACATGGATATAGACACACTAAACAAACAAAGGGGCGATATTATCAAACCACTGGTGGATGACAATAATGTGACCTGAAGTCTCAAAGTCTAAAAGGACAAGAATAATTGAATCTCAATTCCGGTCAAACTAAGGACACGCCATTGCAGACAAACAAAAACCATGTAAATCTGGTGTTAACCTTCCCAAACCTGCCAATATCCAAAGTTAGTACATCATCAGACTGAAATGGCTCCTCATCACCCAAATAAAGGGGAAATGAGGATAAGGGCAGAAAAGAGCTTCCCAAAATAACAGCTGCAGCTTACAGGATAAGTCAAGTGGGGCCAGAGGTGTCCCCCCAGGCACCGACAGTTACCATAGGGAAAACACCAGGGTATGGAAAGGAACGTAGGGCATTTTTTTTGTGTGTACCAGACCCACAGATAATCTGTATCAAAGAATAACTATTACTTGGCATTAGCAATATACAGTCATCTCAGAAAGGTATTCTGGCACCTTCACTTCATTAGATTTGGAATGGATAAAACTGCTATTTTCTCCAGCTATACACTCAAAACCTGCATTCTCTCATTTACAAAAATGATGTCATCCTTTCATGAAATTCCCCCTGCCCCTGAGAGGATGATGCTGCCCACCACAATGCTTCACTAGAAGGATGGTAACCAGGTGAAGAGTGCTGCCTGATGTTCGCCAGACATATTGCTTGGAGTTCTGCCCAAAGGGTTCAATTTTTGTCTCATCAGACAAGAGTCTTTTCCCCCAGGCTGTCGGAGTCCTTTAAAGGTCTTTTGGCAAACTCCAAGTGGGCTATCACATGCCTTTTACCCAAAGTGGCAAAGGCCTGATTGATGGAGTGCTTCTGAGTCGGTCGTTCTCCCGTCTCTATGTTGAGTAATTCACTTCCTGGAGACACACAGATCTAACATTAGCACATAACTGCACAGACATTTAAAAATACTTACCAGCTGAGCAAGAGATACAGACTGAATATAAAGAGTATAGGTTTCAGACTATGCATAGTCATCTTTCCCCCTCTGTACATACACCATGAGAATTTACCTTTTGAGAGGCTCTATAACAAACCAAAAGTGTGTATGAGAATCTGTGTCATATTGAAATAGTAATCATGATGCCAAAATTCATTTTAACCCTAGTCCTCCCTCATCTAAAATGAATTCTCCATTTATGATGAAACCCCAAGTGCGTTTATATTGTTTTTAATGTTTTTACAGTTCACATTATATTTTCAAATGTCGTTGTTTGTAATTTATGATACGAGTGTTGAAGCTGAAGACAATTTTCCACTCTGGAGACAACAGAGCTACCCAACTAACTAACTGTACGCCACAGCATTGAGATGCAGGAGAAAATCTAATCAGAAACAAATGGAAAATTCTTTCTTGATGATTTGTAATACATTATGATGATCATAATAATAATAATAAAGATGCCACTTTAAGATGAGACATCATAAAGAGATCACCCCTAAGTCCCTACTGTGGATAACACTACTTCAAAAACCTCCTCAGACTAATCAGACAGTTATGGTTGTAGTCACTCCTTGTCCTGCTCCATGCCGTCAGATAGTCGAATCATGACACCGCTGCCGTCTTGACAGGAGGGGAATAAATCCGAGAGCTGCATGTCTGCCCTGAAAAAGAGGGGTGGCAGTGTGGAGAGAGGCAAGCAGGCATGCAAGCAAGCAGGCAGCTGGCCTCCAGTCCCCTGAGACGCTCTCTCTACAGTAATTATCATCAGCAGCACTCCAGAGACGACCCTACCCACTCCTACCTAACTACTGCTCTACTTAATCTTAATACACACACAAAGACGACGCAAATACACACACATGGGATTTGCTACGCCCACTGGTGGAGAGACACCAAGGCACAAACAAAGTTGTACGCTCTGACAGGGGTCCAAGATGGGATAAAGTATTCACAGAGAACTCGTCAACACACAAAAGCACTCAGGATCTTTCTCTCATGAATGTACCCAAGTGAAAAGAAGTGGGGCACAATGATAAACAGCAGTATATTCCATTCATATATAGAGATGAGAAACACACGTGTACACGGCCTTCCCTTTAGGTTTAGGGACAAGTGGATTTCCAGGAGGTTAAAATATGCTATAATTTAATCCATGAAGACATACCGTATTGTGACACCACTCTAATAATAGCGGCTGAGGTCATCAAGACTTAAGGTGACCGGGCTTTTGCATTCAAGACTCGGCAGCTCTGGAACTCCCAGCTCTGGAACTTGCAGAATCAGTGACCCCTTTTACATGACTTCTTAAAACATTTCTTTAATTAATTGTAGTACAAATTTTATTTATGAGCTGTCTTGCTTTATTTAGTCACTATTGTCTTATTATTATTTTATTGTTTTAATCCTTTATTATTATTTTTATTTTATTTCCCAATCTTATCTGCTGGAAATGTTTTAATCATGTTTCAACCATGTAAAACAGGTTGTGCTTATGTTTTGAAACATTCTGCATAATAAAGTTCATTAATATACAAAAATATTTTAGAAGAAAAAGGGTGACACTAGCAGTACAGTTAGTTAAAGAATTATTCACAGGGTCCCTTGTGCAGGACTATATTGTTTAATATCAGCACTGTAGCACATAAACACAATTTGACCACAAACCAGTAGGTAGTGGAATAATGTTCAGATAAACGCAAAAGACAACAACTCACATTATGTTGATGAGTTAAAAAAAGAACAACCGAATAGTCAGGACTATGAAATGTGCTGAATAAACCATGTCACCATACGGAGTGGAGTCGCCCCCATTCAAAGGCAATCAAAGGACAGACAGTGCTAAGGCAGCAGCTGCATCAGGTTGCCATGTCCTTGTCTCGCTTGTACTAATCCATGAGTGGTATTGAAGGACAAAACCTTGGTATGGTCAACTAAACTCCAGGACTTCTGTTGCTGGTCCATATGGTATTCAGCACAACTTCATGCAACATCAGGACTCCTCCTAAGAGGCACGACGTGTGTAGTCTCATGTTTGGTCGAGGGCAGCGAGCACAATGTCAAACCACACTTATTGTGAGAAGTGTCATCACAGTGACGGGATGTCTGATCTCGGTACTTTGCAAAGTCATCTTAAGACACGCCGCTACTTTGTCATTTGCCCTTCTGTTAAACTTAAGGAGTCAATAACCTAGGGCTAATTTAAAGCGGTTGTCTTTATCACTGTAAGAGAGTGGGACAATGTCAAAAAGTCACCATCTGACAGAGTCGTTCTGGCTCCCTTGGAAATTTATTAGCGCCATAAGCCTTAATTTACAGGGGAAGGTTACAAAGCAGGCAATCACCTTTGATCAGGCCCATAAACAGCAGCCAGCCAATGCTGCGCTGCTCATCAATCTGTCACTCAAAAACTCAGAGGGTCGAAATTGCAAGTCAAAAAACGCATTTGTTTCTTGAATGGAAGTGATGCCGGTCGCCAGGATCCAGTGAGTCGTGAGTGAAGATGTGATTCTGCCCTGACAGTTGTAACACTGAGGCAGCATTATCTCTGAACACGGCTATTTATCTAACTGAGGACATCAGCACTGTGGTTTCAACAATCCAGCCGAGTAATGCCACGATACTCACCTGTTGCTGCGGTGCTCTGTGGTAATTAATTATGTATACATCAAATCATTACAGTTTAGTATCAAATATTAATGATTACTCAGCATGTGTGCATATGTAAGGCATGTTGTGATAAATATTGAAATTTAATTAATTCCTTAAAATGATTGTGATGTTAATTTCACCTGTATTACCCAATGTAAAACTGGGCCTTGCACAATCATCATTTCACCTTCATCTACCAATTCAATTATTTGTTCCACTTTATGGCAGACGCTAGGTTTCAAGACCAACCAGTTCCCTGACACCTGGACTGCTCACCTGTAAATTATATACATGTGCCTGAGAAGTTACTCTCTCCTCTATAGCTTACTGAGTTTGGTGGGACACCCTAATTCATTCTATTGGCTCAACCCCTCCAAATTTACCAACTAGGACATAAAGTAGGGGTCCCTTTTCTTTAGGATTCCTCCAAACAGTTTTTTTACATCCAGACTCCAAACAGAGTGGTAGAAGTAAAATCTCAGAGTGCTGTGCGGTACAAGCAACAAATTGTGTCCAACTTCAATCCCTACCAAATGCAGCTCAGTCAGGGGCCACTACCCAGTCGAGAACACAAGCAGGAAATTAGGATTGGGAATTCTATGCCTTTTTTCAATTTTCTTTGACTGTAAATTAACATGTTTCTTCACCCAACGTTTAAAGCTTAAACTGTGTTGACTTGGTAACGAATTTAGAGTTGCCCACAACGGACGGCTCACAGCATACTGCAATCACAGGTGCTGCATTGGGAGGAGGTTGAAAGTCTCTCCCTGCAGCCTGCACTCTCCTCATCAGAGTCAGGACCTCTAGTTGGCTCTTCATCTCCACCAGCCTCCTCCTCTCTCTCCTCAGTTTGTTCAAGCCTAACATGCATGTCTTCGGCAAACCCCACACAGGGATGGGACAACATGCAGACTCTACACTGATTCTGGCAATAGTCTAACTATTACTTTGTTTTTTGTGACAGTGCTAACCACTGCACCGTGCTCCGTGCTGTAACTTTTTTGAAATGTGATGAATCAAGTCAAAATGCTAATGAGGAAATTGTTTGCTCTTAAGCATTGTACTCTAGAGGGCACCATATATATGGAGCTCCAAATTTGTGTTGATGATATTATGTTCAACCCAACTGGTGAACACATGACCTACTCTGCTTTTTCAGGCCAAGTTTTATTTGTTTAAAGGACATAGGTATGAGTACCAAAGGTACCCAGTAATGATGTTACTTTCTTTATCTTTAAAAAAAAATCTAATTCGAATGATTCTGAAGAGGCATGACGTATATTTGAACTAATTGAAATGTAAGCCATGTCCTCCATGTGATCACGACACAGATGCTTTTGTGTCCTGATTATTCAATCAGCACAGCTTTGTTTACCGATTTTCATTTTTATTAATTAGCTTAGTTTACTAATAGGTCAAGAGGCAGCAATTAGTCGGGCTGACTTTAAGGACGACTCTCACCGGAACCACAAGGCAAATATTAACATGCATTTGTAGACAGTAAATGTTGAACATGAAGAGTTCCACAAAATTTGAATGCTTCCCTCCCTCCCTCCAATGAATAAAAAGTGGCAGCCCAAGCACCCAGTCCTCTCTTCAATGGAGAACAGCAGCAGACATGCTGGAAAGACTGCTCTGATTGATGATGCGGAAAACATGCAAAGAAGTTGCTGCAGCATGAGTCAATCGATACCTAATAGGACACCTGAACAAGAGCCTCCATCACTCACCACCCTTCAGGAGTCAATAAAAAGTAAAAAAGTTTTAAAAAAGTAACAAATTACCCTTTTTATTCATTATTTATGGGTGTTTTATTCAAGCCGTTTATAAGTTATGAATATAGATAAAGCTTTTACATGCACCACAAAGAGCTTCATTAAACTATTTGAGAACGGCAGGGATTCAGAATATACCTTAAGCACAAGCGCACGCACGCACGCATGCACACAATAAACAAACATTAACAAATGTAAAAAGGCTGAACATAGTGCGTCTCCATTATGGGAACATTTCAATACGTCAGTATAGGTCTGGTTCTGTTGAAATTCGATGCAAAATCAAGAAAGGCTATAGCTTTCAACAGACTATAGTCAAAAATACAATTTTAAGGAGGACATAGCAAATCTGCATTGATGTGGCCTGCATGACACGCCGTTAAGAACAAGAAGAGAAACGTACAGGACTAAAAGGGACTTTGAGATCATATTATGATTCTGAATGTTCTCTGTTCTCATAGTGCCTGTTACTCTAGTAACCACAGGGTTACTGTGCAAATTAACATTATTATACATATAAGGATTGTTGCGATTCCCATACAAGTATCGGAAAAGCCTCCAATACTTATAAAATAAATTCAACCTGAAAGTTTACACTTAAGTCACATCTTGACTGCTTTATTTGAAATCCATTGTGGTTGTGTACAAATGAAACATTTAAAACGGCATAAAAGGTGTCTGGCATCTCTCTGTCTTTGTCTCAGCATTACACATTGCCAATACTAACTGAATTGAAAGTACTATGATAACGTCCTTAAAATTAACTCCAGCAGACCTCTCTCCATGTTTCCTCCTCCATTGCCAAGCATACAGTGTGTCGAATGGGTATGTTGCCAAGGCAACTGTTGTTTTGTTTTCAGTCTGCAACATTTACTTCTTCTACTGTTCTATTAGAGCCATGTTACAGTAGTAGGCCTACGTAGCATATGCCGCCATCTTCTGACGAAACTCGTCTCGTTTATTCGCTCCAGACAAATTGATGGTAAAACATGAAATTTGCATTTTCTTCTTTGCAAACTTTCAAAAAACTTGACATTTAGATGGAAACATAGCAATTGTAGAGCTGGATAAAGTGCTCTTTTCCCAATTGTTGCATTCTCTCTTTTACAAACACGCCGAGTGTCACAGGGAGAAATCCCACCCACGTCGGGGTCCCTTTAAAACATTTTTAAAGTTTTTACTGTCCTCAGCAACAATTCTCAAGTCCAGACTGTTATATCTCACCAACTACTGGATGAACGTCCATGAGACATGAGATTTATTTTTTCAAAACCTAAGTCTATGATTAGATGTCAGCACTTTAGCAAAGTGCCTTCAGTATTTAACTTGACTACAGACTCTTAGTCTGGATTACGACGTAGCGGGTCACTGGAAGAAGCTAGGTTAGGCTTTAATTAAAGTTTCTTTGGTTTCGCTTTTTCGCATACTCAAACTAGTGAGGTTCGTTGGTTTGTGTTTTTTCCCCTCTTTCACTATAAGTTAACTGTTCAGTACGAAGTTAAGTAACTTGAAAAGAAAAATTTGAAAAAACATTTAAACCTTGAGAATGTAAACTATTGTGAATTATTCGTGAGAAAGAATATTAATGGGCACATTTAATCTGATAGTAGAGCTGAGATTTTTTATATTTACATATTATTCCTCACAAAAACACATCATACATCATGAATCACCATGTTGTGGTAACAAAAATTGTGATGTGGAGTTCCAAGAATATAGGAGGGGTTCTTTTTCCAGCTTACACAGAATTGCTAACTCTCGCACAAAGCTTACCACTTTGTTCTCAAATGCAAAACCACAGCCAAGAGAAAACTGGAGTTTCCGGAGGCACAGAGTGAGAATATCTCATATTAGGAAGCCGTATCCCCAGATGTCTGGTGAGGTTAAAATCCTCATTATTTGTCATGGCTAGACCCTTACCCCTTTGAAATGACACTGTCTAATTAGTGACGACAAATGGCTGCAGAGTTAAATAACCAGAATTCTCCTTAAGGGGCATTATGAAATGTTTAAGAAATTAACAGATTGCCAGTTCACCAATTCTATGTAACTGATTTGTTCCCATTCAGGTTATGAACTCAGCTCTTTTCCCCATCCATTTGGCTAACCGTCCGAAAGGAATTTAAAGGGGAACTTTATGGCGTCCACTTTCATGAGCACATGCTGCATCAGAGAGAGCAGCACTATCAAAATCATTGCCACACTGATGCAGTCGAATGTTTTCCTGCTTACGAGGTGGCAGTTTGCTAGTTAGTTGCCACTCGTAAATACAGGCGGTCTTGCAATTAGACAAGCGCTGTGCAGTAAGATGTGACACGCAGTAAAGGAAATGAAGGAGGCAAAGAAGCGGCGCTGATGTGGATTTCCTGCAAAAAAAACAGGCCAGCGTGAATCACAGGCATATTTCCACTTAATATCCAGCCATGTAGTAGGAGCATGCCTCATGAAGCATTAGTGGGCTAATTTAGAAAGCCAGCCTGGTCTCCTTTAATTAATCAAATACTTCAGTGCTGCTGGCACTCCAAACTGCTCACATGGTTTGATTTCAATAAATGTTCAAATGATCCGATAGCTCACTTGAAATCAAAGATTAGAGAACAAACGTGTGAAAACTGAGAACACATTTGTGCATCAGAAATGTTTTTTTTTCATCTTTCCCATTAATTGTCACATGACCCTAAGATTTACCTGCTGTCCCTGGATATGAAACTGTATAAATTAACAGCATTTTCCTGCAAAAAGTAAAGTGAAAGATTTTTCATACAGGACTTTAACTTGTAACTTTAGTATTAATACAGTGCTATATTGGTACTTTTAATTTAGTTAATGATCTGAATACATCTTCCATCACTCAAGTGTTCAGACTGATATCAGAAATCACGTGGACCGTTCACACATTCACAACACATAAGATCTGCTATTTGCTCTCATTACTGCAAAAACTCACTTGTAGCACTCTGTGTCTTTGTCTGGTAAAACCTAAGGTCGCACCCAGACCATTAAAATATGGAGCAAGAAATGACATCTGTCTGTCCGAGACCCAGGAACAGAACAGGGGAGCTGAGACGGAGGCGGGAGCAGTGGAGCGTGGCTCCAGGATTTAGATCAGTGAGATTTGCATCATTGGCAGGTCTTTAGGCAGGGTGGGTCTAATCTCCTGCAGACAGGCTTAAGAGAGGAAAACCTGACTGTTGTGTCTTCAGATAGGGATTTCAGTAATTAGCATAGTTAATAAGAGAGGGTGTATGGAGTCATATTTAAAAGGTGTTGAGTCTAGAGGGAAGATAACACGGGAATAAGAGGGCGGCAACACAAGAATACACAGATATGTAAAAGTTCAGTTCCACGTAGGCCCATATGTATGAACCCAGGCTTCTATCTAGAGCCGCATCTTGTGAATCACTATGGCAACAATGTCAATAAAAAAGTGATTCATAAGAAGTGAGTGTTCGCCTTAAAACTTAAATAATTGGCATCTATGCCAAGGATAATTATAATAACGTGGAGTCTAGAGCTGTATGAAAATAGTAAAACTGCTGGTTTTGTGGAGACAATTTATAACCTATTGATTAGCGAACTTATTGGAGTCCAAATGGCCAATGGCAGCAGACAGGTGTGAACTGGCTGACGCCTCCACTTGTGATATGATAACCCAAGTCACATGTTAATGCCAGTAATGACCAGGGCCCCAAATTTGTTCACGGACACAGTGACAGCGTCCTCGCTATCTTCATGACACAGAAAGAAAACAATCTGGCGACAGATTTACCCAGTTCTTGAGTTGATGAAGGCAGGTCATGAAGTCAGGTCCACAAATGTTTGAATTTGCAGGGAGTGGCTCCAGGCAAACTCAATTATGAGATACCAATTACACTTACACCATGTTTGAAGATCTAATTTCAAAGATGATGGATAAGTTAATATGGCAGCTGTACATAATCTTTAACATACTGCACTTTTGATGAATTACAGCTGTCAGCAAAGGCTGACATTGTTTTCTCAACTCATTTTCAGCATCACTCCCATTTCTCCCTCATTATCTACACCGGAACAACAGCAGAAGTAAAGCTGATAAGAGTGCATTCACTCACTGTATTCCCCGTTTCAGCGGCTGCCAACGTTTCCTAATGACTGCAGCCCTTCTAAATTATTGAAAAAGCCTAAGCACCTCACCAGCTACAGAAATGGCTATTAACCTTGGTAAGGCGATATTCAAATCCAGTTAGAGCTAACTTTGTCCTCCAGTATCCCTTGCGGGGAGGAAATGTAAATGTGTTCTTGCTGAGACAGATGGGGAAGCCGCCCGTCTTTTGAAGTTCCAGCAAAAGAAGTCGTTGCAAGCAGAGGGCTCTCCACCCCACACTGTAAAATATTCAGGACCGAGTCTCATTGAGCCACCTCTCTTCCCAGCGTTTCCCATCAAACCGCACTGGGCTTATTACTACGCAGGAACAAAAAAAAAACCCCGTAGTAAACGTTTACAAATTTACCACTGTGCAGCAACAGTGAAAAACAGCCTAAGGATTATCTCGCTGTGCAGACAAGAATTCAGGAGATTTGATTTATGAGAAAGGGGGAAAAGTGAAAGAGAGAGAAAGGGCAGGCAAAAAACCCCCCGCAACATCCCACACCTCCTTTAAGAGTGCCCTGAAGCCTAACCATTCGAATATTGTGATGTCCTGTGCTAAGTTATAGATTATCTCTGTTTACATGTGATAGGTTAATTTTGGATTTTTGGGGATGGATAAAGTCCATTTCTATTATCTGTTCTTAACAGGATGAGAACTTGAATTGTTTGTCAGAATTTTATCACTAAATCTCAGTAAGCGATTTTAAATCCGATACACTTTTTGTAAAATTCAGCGAATGTTTACTCATGGTCAGCTAGCCGTCAGTTATGTGTGCGCCGTCGCTTCTCTCATTAGCCCTGATTTCTGTAAATTGAAGACAAAAAAATGGTGCGGACTGCTCCACACAACACTGTGTGCAGTTTGTAAACAGGGGTCTTGGTCTCGCGGTTAGACTGCCACATACCTATATACCTAACAACACCTGTCAGCAACCTAATTGGGTCACCCTGTGGCTTCGGAGCAGCTTTCCCTGCGCTATGTACTCCGAACAGCGTATCTAAGGATAATGAAGCATTATCCGTCAAGACAGTCGGTCAGGATTGTTAATTAAAGAGAATGGCTAAATGCTAAACCATATTGAGGCCAGACGACGACTATTTGAAGCCGGTTATTGATTATGGTGATCTGTTGTACATAAATGCCTCAGCTCACTGGCTACATATGTTGGACACTGTATATCATGGAGACCTGAGGTTCATTACAAACAGCAGAGCCTTAATTCATCACTGTACGCTGTACTAAAGAGTTAACTGGCCTTCTCTTTTTATGCGACGACTTAGTCACTGGTATGTTTTTATCTACAAGGCGATTTTAGGTAAACTCCCCTGTTATTTGTCATTGTATATGTCCCGAAAATGTGTCCCCCATGGGTTGAGGTCTCAGGGCATGGTGCTTATGACTGTTCCTCAAGCTCGGACAGAGCTGGGCAAAAAGGCCTTTAAGTTTTTTGCCCCGTCTTCATGGAATAACCTTCAGAAGCAGCTCAAGCTTCAGGACATAGTGACTCTTAATGAATTTAAGGCTGCTGTCATGAGTTTGAAGTCAGACTCCATTGGAAGCTGTGAATGTTTTAGTCAATAATTTTATTTCTTTTTTTTGTTTTTTTTGTTTACAATTGCACTTAACTTGTTGAACATGTATTTCGTTTTGTGTTTTATGTGTAACTGTGTACTGCTGTCCATCTTGGCCAGGTATCTCTTGAAAAAGAGATTTTAATCTCAATGAGACTAACCTGGTTAAATGAAGGATAAATAAAATTTTTAAAAATGAATAGTAAAATTTGTCTTTGGTGCATGGATGAATCAGTAAAAGGTCGCATTCAAAAAGTACCACCAGACGTCCAATGTCTTATATGACATTTCAGTCTTAATGCACAGACCTATACAGCACTGGCATTACCAGTATACTGAACTAGTAAATCAACTGTTTAACTGTTGTTTGCTAACAAATGACAAAGATCGGAATTTTTCATTCTTTTATAGATTTAAAAATGTATTGATTAACAGAACAAAATCATTGATATATTAATTAATAGGCTGCTCCCCGATAATTATGTTTGTTCTAACCTTATTATTAGCAATATTACTAGCTGATCTGTGAGATCTCAAAGCATCCCAGCTTTCAACAACACCATGTTTCAAAGGGTCGAGACAAAGGGCTCAAACAGTACCAAGATCTATCAGGGCAATACAGCAAGGGCAGATACGACATAAATAGGATGTGAGATTGCAAACGTCAAAGTCTACAGTTAACACAGTGCCAAAAAAACTGCGCCGTCTTGACTAAAGCAGTTTCCACTCTGTGCTTTAAGTCAGAATGTCCGCACTAGTTTTACAAACATTTATAAAGACACACGTTCAATAAAGACAAGATCTCGTCCACTGGCTGAGAAGAAAAAACATCAAACAGAGAAGCAGCTTGTAGAGGAACATGCTGATAGATTTAGACACTTGTCCTGAAGCTTTGAAATTAAATTACAAAAACACAACGCTGCTTTCTTCTCTGTAAGAGGTAATTTGTTTGTTAGTCAATACGAGGCAAGGAGATTTGGCTTTGGCAGCATTCTGGTTCGCCTTCTGTTGGCAGGGTTTTCCCAACCATTATAAAACTTTGCGCAACACCTACACCGAATGAATGAAAACAACAACAGCACAGAGTTCTCATTGGCCACCAAGTGCATGGGCCCTTACAACATGTCATAGGTTGACATTTTGTCTTATATACAACACTAAATTTTGTCTTATACTTCAGGTTGAGACAGTTATGTTTGCTATAACAGTTACTCTATTTGAATGGAGCAGGATCCAGTTTAACTCCAGTCTTTCATATAGTGTTGCATTATGGGTTGTTTGCAGCCCTAAAGATGCTCTGATGGCAAGTTGAGTCCATCTACAGTGAGTGTTTTAGGGTAAATGAGTCAGTATTTCCTCAAGCTTTTTTTTCAGCAGCAGGGACTGAAAAAAAAAACTATGTGGTGCATACATAGTGAACCTGCTGTCAGATGAATATAAATAGAGAATGACTTGACATGTTGAATGTTCTTTTAAATATATCAAACTCAACTTGTTAAATCTACCTTCCTGTAACTTATCTCCCCTCTGTGTCCCTGTCCTAGGGATGGCGTTTATCGTTTCAATTTTATTGATTCCGATTACGCTTATCGATTCCAGTTCTTATCGATTCCAATATGGTAAAAAAGGGGTCAGATAAGAAAAATACTGTTTTTCTCTTTAGTGTTAACTGAACATTAACATGACAAACATTTTGAGCTGCTTGCTGTTGTATGTCATTATTAAAGGAAACCTACATACAGCCGATTCAGAAGGCTGGCTCTGTAATAGGCTGCAAGGTGGTAACATTTGAAGCTGTGGTGGAGATGAGGACACTAAACAAACTGATATCATCATGGATAAACCCTGACCATCCTCTCCACCTGACATTGGACAGACAGCGGCGCTCCTTCTCCTAAATACGCATACAGCTTCGCTGTCACAAGGACCGTCATGGGAAATCGTTCCTGCCACAAGCCATTACACTGTACAACACCTCACCTCTGTCTGACAGAGACACTCTGGACTCGAATCACGGCACATTTTCACCTTCATGTCAAAGTTAAGGAAAATTAAAGTCCATCAAAGCAGCAATAGGGGCAAAATGTGCATTCAGTGCACAACATCTGTCTGCATGTTAAAGATCTATACTGGAGGTGCTTGCAAGTTGCTGGATCTGGCTGAGTAGGCGGACACACTGGCACACATCGTACAATGCTCTGAATCAAAACTCAGAGCTGTCCACTTGTGATCTGATCACTCGGGTCGGATGTTACTGCCAGGTGAAAACAGGGGTCAATGTCGTGCTGCCTTAAATGTTTGTGCAAATTCGAGGCGTGACACGGCTTGCAGTTAATAAGCGCCCAGCATGCTGAGCGCTAGCTCGTGTGAAAACACGGGCCCCCGCTGCAAAATGAACGCAGAGGAAACCCTGCGAGTGTTTGGTTAGTCATGCGTGACCTGCAGGATCCACTGAAGGCCAGTTCTGCTGCCACAGTGGAAATGAAGAGCATCCAAAGGGCAAAAATCACTTCTTCTTGGCCGCTCTATACACAGTAATTCCCAGCGTCAGTTAAACGCAACTGCTGTTTTGGAGCGACGAAGAAGAAGTGATTATCTATGCTGCTACTGTGAAAGACACACACTAAAGGTATTTAGTTTTCTGTGGCTGCACGTTATCAGTCAAAGGAATTGTTATTTATCCCTAGATTTATTTAGTTTTAATGTTGCTGTTGCAGTTTGATGCAGTTACTGTACTGTTTAAAACTTTAAAAGGTATTCTATTTTATAAGCTTTGGCTGCACTGTAACAGCTATTTGAAGGAAGTAATCGATGTTCATTTCTTATATATATAAACTTTGGGTTCTTTATTCAGTCATGACCGTCAAACTAGATGAATAAAAGAAGGTCCTTTTTCAGAGGGCTGTAGTAGTAGTAGTAGCACACAAATGTTAAAATACCATATCTTAGTTGTTATTTTTTCAAATGCACTGGTATCGAAGAGGTTCTCGGTAATGGCAGATACGCAAAGTCCAGGAATCGGTATCAGGAAGGGGAAAATGTTGTTTTTCAGTGAGATCGCTCACAAAGATTTGAGGGCTTTCTTCAGGACAAAGCGCACACTTCATCATGGAGCATGTTTGTCCCACTTTTCTTCTTGCTGAGAGGAAAGTGGGAAAAACCACAAATGTGTTGTGCTTTTAGATACATAGCAATGATGTGGAGAAATGCGCCCCCCGAACCCCTGTGTTTGGAATCATTAGGGTCTAATGCTTTGCGGATGACGGTGTAACTGTAATGATTTGCCCCCGTGTACACAGAATGGAAGGCATTCTGCCGGCTGTCGGGGTCAAAGTGTAGGAGCTCACCTCCTTTCCCACTGTGGTCTTATCGGAAACGTCCCGCGCGGTCAGAAAGTCCAGGCACAGTCATATACCCCCCCCCCCCCCTTAAACTTTATGACTGTACTGTGAACATGCACTTGTCACGCAGTGCTCACACAACCACTGCATGATCGCCGTTTTAAAATGTGAAAATGTGAAACTATGAGATCAGATGCCTTCTACATTAAAATCACGACAGACAGCAGGCGGCAGGTCACAGTGGAGTCAGCGGGGCAGCACTTGTATTCCATGACATGATCACAGTTATTAGGGGAGCTGAAGGTGACAGTGATGGGACTGTCGCCCTCCTCCACTTCGAACTGTCAACTCCTCACACATGCTAACCCCTAGCTAGCAACGCAGCCACGCCGACGCGCGCCCCGAGGCGACGACGAAGGCGCGTGCGACGGCGACCGCGACCCGTGTGCGGAAGCGAGAGCGGCTCCGTGACCGTACCTTGAGCTTGTCGACCAGTATGTGCTTCGAGGTCGCCGTCCTCAGTCCTGTCGAGGCAGCCCGGGATGCCATGGATGCCGCCATGTTGACACGGAAGCGCAAAAAAAGAGAGAGACAGAGAGAGAGAGAGAGATGACGTCGGGAGCACGTGCGCGTCAAGGCGGAGCCGTTCATAGGTCAAACGGGCGGAGGTGGGCGGGGCTTCATGTGAGCCACACACATGCACACAGTCAGTCCCATGGCCAGTGGGCCCAACCCCCCAAAATCGGATGTTTTATTGGAGACTACGAGCAAATGATCCGCTGCTCTTAGAACGATTAACTGTGTTATGCTTTGAATGTTCACTCTAGAATATTTAATTGTCTTACCTTTTCCCAGTCATTTCAAAAAAGAAAATCCCTCCCCTGCAAGGTGACACCAAGGTCACGTTCTCAATGTTGTGTTTGGAAGTTTGGGGTTTTTAACACCCTGAGAGTTGTGAACACTCGTATTACAATTACAGTGTGTGTGTGTGTGTGTGTGTGTGTGTGTGTGTGTGTGTGTGTGTGTGTGTGCGCGCGCCCCTGTCAGTCTTTGTGTGTGTGTGTGTGTGTGTGTGTGTGTGTGTGTGTGAGTGTGTGTGAGTGTGTGTGTGTGTGTGTGCGTTGACATTGATTTTGTTGTGCCCATAGCATTCAAGCTATTATATTTGGTATGTTCAGACAACATGATGTGTTTTGGGGCCTCTTAGACTTTAAATATGTAATTCTTGAGTTTGGCTCATAATACACTACTTGCGAAAGGTGCATAGGCTCTGCTGTTGGTATTTTGTTTGTGTATGTTTGGATTGGATGCGTGTTTGTACCTACACAAGGATTTCTACGTGTATTTATTCAAATCCCATCGTGCGCTGAGCTCTTTTGGGGTTTATATAAGCAGGTTGTCTGTGTATGTTTAAACATTCATGAGGCCAGTATGTTATTTTTGTCCGTAGCTGTGCTGTAATATGTTAATAAGTGCAGCCTAAATAGAGTTATTTTAGTTTGTTGCTGATTAATGTGTCTGAGTAATCCCATAAGAGATAGGTCAAGTTCAGTGTACATTGTAAATACCCTCATATTTATCGTTTTTATTTTTATTGTTTTATTTGGTTTTTTTGTAATTTGGGGGGAGCAAATCCTTTAAGCTATGTTTGCAGCTATTTAACTCAGTAAAATAATCACTATACATCTTCTTATTTGTCATTGCATTGGAGTTAAACACTCAAAGTGTTCATTTTAACTATGCGATTTACATGAACTTATCAGACACTAGATGGCCCAACATGCATTTTAAATGTCTGCAGCTTCATCCAGCCTGTGACCTTGTGAGCAGGACAAAGAATCACTGTGCTCAGCTGAGAGGTATTGGTAGGGAGTCAAGTTAAAGAGCGTGGGATGTGTGAGCTGATCTTGTCTGAATAGCTAAATAGCCCACTCACATATTCCTCCAGAGCCCTCATTACATGCCGCATCTTGAAAGGGCAGAGAGGGCAGACCAATCATAAAGAGCAGTGATTATGACACGGAGAGAGAGAGAGGGGAGATGAGATATTCACTTAGAAACCATCAGTGTCAGCAAGCGGGGGAGGAAACGACCACACTCTTTGATATTGAGGTTTCCGAATGTGGGATACATATATACTCCTGAATTTACTCCTTTTTCTTTGTATTTTACGATCAGTGTCTTTGCGTATTCTTCGTAATTTTCCGAAAGAATACACATAGGCACTTGTTATTTCTTTGACAACATTAGAACACTGACAATCTAGGCAACTACGCAATTGGTGTGGAAAAAGGGTCCAGTCCAAACAATAACGTCAGCCGGATCAAATCACTTTGGAGAAGTCGACATGCATTTGTCCCTCTTGCATCCTGTAGGAATATTTTCCGAGTGAAAATTAAAATTTTCTAAATGAAAACAGAACCTTCCTTTTTGCATCACCATTATTATCTTAATTTTTATGATTTTTGATTTTCACCATGCTCTATATAATCGACTCTACAGACTTTATCCCGTCCTGCCCTGACATTTGTTTCCCGCTAGCCGTTCGCTGGCTATTCATTCTGTAAAAAATGGCATGTTTGTGCTGAAAGCAACTACAATTACACTACTTGAATTGTGGGTTGCCAGGTTGCAGTGACAGATGGGGTTGAAATTGTATGTAGTGTGTGCCTAGCATATGTCTCATACACCATTTGGTTTCTTGGGTAACACAGGGAAAACATACCAAAGTCACGGATCTGTGTGTGATGATTATTCATATTAAAGTCTGTGGGGAGGAGATGATGAAGAACAGCTGCAAACAAGTGATCTTTTCCTAAGCCCTGATATGGTCAAATTCCGAAATCTGCGGTTAAAACCCAGAAAAAGTTTTAAAATGTGCAAATGTGAACCACTTTAACATCAACTAGGAGGGAGTTTGCCTCATGTTTATTTGATATTTTGCTCTTAACTCCAATCTTTTGGGCAAGAGCTTTTGACAGTCAGCGATCCGTTTTCCACGTAGTGAAACATTCTTTGGTTGCTTTTTAATGTAACCACATTGAGGGGCCCAAATGAAGTGCACAGTGCTGCACGAGCATAATATTTCAGTATGTCAACAAACCCTGCTGAATGCACATGAAACGCCTGTCCTTGTCTCTTTGTGTCAGTGGAGAGTGGCACGCTCAACTTAAGTCAAAGAATTCACTGAGAGCCGAAGCCAAGCAGAATGACTAAAATATGATTCACTTGAACATTTTCTCGTTTCATTGTTTCACCAGGGACATTTCTCTTCTCAAGGGAACCGATATTCAGACAGGACTGTCAGAATATCAATGGCCCTTCCTAATGCAATTCAACTTTCCTCATTTGGGATGTTGTCCTGTCTGGCAGAACAAAAACTGTTCTTTTTTTATCTGCAGTGAGATCACAATCTTGTCATTATTCTCACAGAATACAAAGCAACTAGTGCCACTTTTTCCTGTTTACAAACCATCTTAAATTCATGAGAAATTCTTGATTTTTTTCGAGTTCAGTGGGTACTTTACAAAGGCGCTACAGAGAACCTGCAGTAATTGCTCTTATATTTTTTATATTATCTCATCCAAACATTCAGAATTGCTTCCATTGATGTATGCTCACTTTCAGAATGAATACAATGTCGAAAACAATCCATGGCGCTTTGTAAAACACACTACTAGAAAAGGGTTAGGGTATTAAGTTCTCACTTGCCTTGAAGGCTTAATTAAAACAGAAATCAATACAAAGAATAAAAGCCAACACACTAAAAACCAAACTCAAATTGTAGAGCTTTTGGCCATGAAAGGTATCAAATTGCTGCCATAAAAACATCTATGATACAATTAGGTTTTCCTTTAGCAATTTCGTGGATTACATCACAATTACATGATTTTACATGGTGCATTTCTTCTCATTGAGGGTTTTTGAACTGTAGCTTTATGACACTGAATTAAGGTTAATTCATCGATCCATTAGCTAAAATCGCTTGTTATTTAAAAAGAAAGCAGAATAAAAATCATTAATAGAGGAACAACTAGCATTTTCTTCAATCACACGAAGGGGGATGTGAATGTGAAAGAATCAAATGCATGGATTTCAAAATATATATGTTATAAAATATTTACATTTTTGTAGTGATGCATTGCAATACAAGAGACTAAGACTAAAACTGAAGACAAAAGACAAACAGCATGTGTTGGTTGATATCAAACGTCTGGATTTCCATAGTTACATACAGAGTGACTGTGGAAGTGAATACACAGACGTTTGAGTTCAGTCACCAAACATATGTGACGAATCATTTTTTGATAATTTCCCTTGTTGTCTCCATTCTTATAGTGGCCCTGTGGTAATTATAATGTTGCACGTCCCAGTCTTTTCCTCCTTCTTGCTCCTCTCCCTCGAGAGATGTGAGCAAATGTGGAGGCAGGGCAACTAATTTGCGGTTTCCCTCAATAAGCTATCGTCACTTTACACTCAGTGGGCTTCAAGCTGTCCCAATAGGCCGTGTGGTCAGGTCTGACCCCTCCCTCACACTTACATAGCAGTGGAGCGCTTGGCCAATAACCCGCAGGGCTCGCAGCCGGGAGCCGACACCCTAGGCCTGCCCAGAGTCTGGACCGCACTGTCGATGCCCCTTCTCTTTTTCACTTCGGTCTCAGGTGTCTCCCTCTTCCCCTCGCTGAGTTTCTTTTTTACTCTGTGCTTGTTCTCCCGCGTTTTCTCTTTGTTTCCACTCTCGCTTCCCTCTCGTCCGTGCGCGTCTTCTACTGTCTGACCTGCATGTTAACCACATTTTCCCAGATGGGGGTCCAAAGGAGAAGTCTGCACAGTCTTCCTGACCGCAGGGCCCTCTTCAAAAGTCAATGAGACAGTTACAGCGAGGCTCTGTCCATCTCGTTAACGCGACTGTCTGGACAGCCTCGCATCACAGATCACCAGAGAGAGAAAGACGAGCCCACACGCTTGGGAAAGGTGTTGCTTTCTTTCCGTCTGTCTGTCTCACGCTCTCTTCCACACTCAGAGAGTCCGGACACTAATGACCCTGTCTCTAACTGAATGCAGATCATACATTTCATCCAGCACCTCTGCCACACTACGTATATCAGATTTTAAGAAAACCGGACATGGCCAGGCACCACCTCTGACCTCTGTGAATATATGCATATGAGACACTGAGGCCAGAGGTACAGACAGTGCATACAAGAGTAAGGGCACATCAGTGCATGTCAGTTCTGAAAGTAGCTATTCAGCTTTGTAACAGTTCTGTGATCCGGCTCAAAGCTTGAGTTTTAGACTCTGTTTTACTTTATGTTTACGTATGGATTTATGTGGCATTAACTAGCCAGAGAACAGTTTTTTTTGTTTTTATCCGACAGAATACCCAATGAGAAGAGAGATGGGAAATTAATGCACTTAACTGCTGAGTCAACAAGCAAGGAATCTAGCGGCTTAGTCGCACAGACAGCAGGCAGACTGCCTGACAGGGAAATTAAAACAGGCGAGAACGACGCTACCCAGCCACCAGAGTGACACGGCTCGGACAAAGAAAGAAAGTGAAAGACACGGGCAGAGGAGGGGACGGTCATTGGCACCCCGTGCTCAACACATCCTTTCATATGACAGACGGCAAACATAATTAGTCATCATTTTCTGTGCTAACCTTCAGAGTTCACAATGTCACAGCTATGCATATGTATGAGCTCGAGCCCTTCCTTTCATCCCTCCATTTGGGCCCAAAGAGTTTGGGCATATTATGACACCGTTTTTTCTTCACACCAGAAGAAGAGCAGGGCTGACATTCCCCCCATGCGGACTGACACACCTTGGCATCACCCACAATAACTTTCACAAAATCCATAACAGCCCAAGAACATAAGATTCCCGAAGCCTGACTTGTGTCTGCTCCGAACGTCAGTGCTGCAGAGTGAATCAATACAGCGACAGGAGCTGCCACATCTTAGCTATCTCTCTCCTCCAGATGTCTGTCAGCCATGCTCAGCTGGAGGCCATCCATTAATGTGCAGTGCAATAACATAGTCGGTGGGTCTCCATGCTTGGAGAGAGGCGCATCAAACAGAGCTTGTGAAGTGTTGGGTCCACGTGTGTGTGTGATGTTCCTGCAGTTCCCTGGATGGAAATAACTAGGTTGGATCAAAACAGGAGAGATGTAATGTTGTGATCACATGAGAGAAGCACTCATGACGGTGATTGATCTGTTAATCATGTGTACATGCGAGTCGATGCAAGGACGTCCACAGGCTTCTCAGAACCTATACGGTGGAGATGGCAAACAGATCATGCACAATAAAGAGTTCTACCTGTTAAAGTAATGGAGACACTCTTGTATTCCCACCATGGGAATCCAATGCTGACAAACTCCAACAGCATGTAGAGGTGACATCTGAATTGCCGCCTTCAATAGATCACCCAGTTTTATTTCAGGCGTCAGTATCAGCCGCCACGGCATGGCTCACTGCACTGCGAAGCATGGCATTCATAACCAAACCAAAACCAAACACTGCACCTGATTAACGGACGCACAGACACCCACAGACACACACTTCCTCACACACATAAACCCAATCACTCATAAACACAGTGGCAAGGACGAGTGCTTAGATGTGCATACGAGGGAGTAAGAGGAGCCAGATTCCTTCACAAGCCTCTCAGCACACGCTGTGCCACCTTCGTCACCAAAGAGGGACGGGGTCATGCCTTAAAACTTTTAGCCGCTCCTCTCCTACCTTTCATTCCCCCCCACTGACCTCCAGCGTACCAGCTCCCTCCGTGCCTGTGACCTCGAAGAAGCAGCAGGATGCCTCTCATCCCCGTCTCTCTGAAGGTGAAATCTTCACATGGCCAAGACGATGTGCAGAGACAGACGGGCCAGCCTCCAAACCCGTGGACCATAAAGTAAACCTGATTGTTGCACATACGCAGGAGTTTTTGTGTGTGTTTTCATGATTATCATCTCTGGATGCATGCTCAGCGTCCTAGGACAGGCATGAAAAATGCATGTTGGTGGGACGGTGGGAAATGTCAATAGAGAAATCAAAGCAATCAGGATGGTGCTGAAGAGGATATATTGGTGTGATAAATCATGTTGTTCCTGATGGAGGTCACAGAGGTGGGAGGCGGGGGAAGGTGGGGCAGGCGAGGTGGGAAGAGGAGTAAGGAAGTGAAGGTGCAGTGTGCTCAACCATACGTACATCTGTGGCTTGAAACTGCACTTTAGTCAAGGGTGCGAATCAGAGTGCGACTCCTGATGCAAAACCATATGTGACACTGTGACCTTCCGAGGGCCCCGCTCTCAATGTGTGTTACTTCTTTGATTTAAGCCTTGTGTTACTGCCTCTCTATAATCTCTCTCTCCCTCTCTCTCTCTCTCTCTCTCTGTCGCTCTGGAAATGATGACAGATACACCCATGGGCTCGAGATTAGCTCAATAGGACATTATTGCCTACATCAGAAAAGCTGCTACATTGCAAGATCATTGATGGATGATCGTTCCGGAAATGTTTTTTCCCAGCGAAATGATATCCAGATGCATTTTTCAGTAGTGAAAATGTTTTCTGTTTTTCGCTGTTTCTGCACAGACACATGATGATTGAACTTCTCGGTCTCCATCACATAATGTGGCTGGGAAATAGCAGTTGGTTGTTTACCATACTGCCATTTCCAGCCAGCTGAAGTATGACTTAAATAATGCAATGACCGCAAGCAGATGTGAATGTCATCTCAATAGCTAATACCTACAGTTCAAACTCCCAAGGCAGCCAGCCCATTCCACCTTAAAGGCTGATGAATAACTAAGGCACAGTTGCACTCTCCATGCGGACGCATGTGGATGAGGGGAATAGAAGGGGGAGTTATCTGAGGCTCCATTAACCTTGTTTATGTAGAGGCACCTCCAATATCCTAAGCCTACATTGCGTGGGGAACCTCAGGGGACCCTCCACTAATTAACCTTGTGGAGAGACCCTCAGTAGAGGGAGGCTGGGGCCAGAATAATAAGGAGGCCTTTGCAAGGCCATTAGCAAAAAGATTATCACATCCAACTTTCAAGTAGCTTTTTGACACAAAACCAATATTTGTCTGTGTTGGCTCGCTCTCGGGTGAGCTGAATTCTAAGTGACACGTGTGTTTCAGCCCCTCACAACGCTGCAGACATTGCACAGAATCCTCTCGCGGAAGCCCTGTGTGAAGAAACTTAGAACATCTTTAAACCGGACAACTAATCTAAGGATATATATTTATCAGAGAGTCCATCTATTACCTGTTATGTACAGACCACATACCACTTGTGCCAGTGCTGAGAGTGCTGCAGTAATACGATGCACATTTAGCGTATCCTGTCACAGCGGCATGGAGCTCATGTCAGGATTCACTGGGAACAGGAGGGGAAATCATGATCAATTACAGTCAACCGCAGAAGTTACACAGACAGAAAAAACTAAACATCCTGACCCTCACAGCTATACAGACAATTTTGATTGACTTCTCTTGACCTGCGAGTCTTTACTGATGGAGAAAACAAGTGTGAGCACGGAAAGAAAACTGAGGGATATCTTGCTGTAAGATGGGAGGACTAACACACTCCTATGTGGCATTATGTAAATTATATTCCGCGAGTGTCGCCCGTTGGCATCGGTACATCCCTTTGATTTAGATCTCTGTTTGGTTCACGGTGTTGTCTTAAACCCTGAGAATTAGGGTCCTCACAGAGTAGTACATGTTCCAGCTGCAGCCCATGTGGACTTCAATTCCAGTGTGAAAGTCCATATATATATATATATTAAACCACGTATGGACCAAGTTTGAGATGCCTGGAGTAGAAGACACTCTAGAATTTGAACCTTGGCCAATTTTGACCTGAGTGGTGATAATTTATTTCACTGAGAAAATCTGTGTGTACATGAAAGACAATAAATTATGAGAGTGAAACGTGATTTAGGCACCGTCTCACCAACTGAATGATGCCTCACCCTTTTTTGGTTTCCACTTTGTTAATTGCAAATGAATAAGGGAAAAAAGTACAGACGAATAAATGATTGATGTCAACAATGTATCGTGATGTGATTTTCAAGTAATATTGTCCCACCTTTAACGGCAGAGTAAAGGAACCATGAGAAGGAACCAAGATCTTTGGTTGATGTTATCTCAGACTGCTTGACATGCCGGACTTTAAACGTTGTCTGATAATCTGGCTCTGTCTCGCTCTTTATCTTGACATCACATAACTCATTCTGTGTAAGGTCTGATTTAGTTTTTTAAAAAAAAAAATGTTTTTCGTTTCTTCCCCTCCCTAAAGTGCATCTGTGTCTGCAAAACACACCTGCACAATGTTTCGGGGATTGCAACATCCATATCCCTTCGCTAAACTTTACTGCAGAATAAGGAAGCTTTGCTCTTCTTCCCGACAGAATACCCACAGAAATCTAAAAAAAAAGAACCCAAGACAGCACTTTGAGACTTCAAAAGGAAAGCGACACAGTGTATTTGAATATCTATTATATCTCCTTGCATGCCATTTGTATTCAGCCTCCACCCAGAGCGAAAGAGATGCGGTATCTGAAAGGTGGCTGTTAGTCACACTTCAGTAGGGGGCGGCAGGGAAGTGGTCAAGGCAGAAAGCTGGAAGAATTATCACCTCCTAACCTCTCATTGATTTGAACATAGTTTAGTGTGTTATGCGGCACTGTGAATTCCTGGAGAAACCGGCGTCGGAGGGACTTTGTGCGGCGGAGCTGGGCGACAGCATGGTGCGCGCTCCGAGACCTTCTGGGCTTCATGCATAATGCTCTTTGTGTTTTCTGGGAAGGATGGCCGAGTGACAGGGAGGACTGAGTCCCTTCCAGAATCTCATATGCTTACTTTCTCGCCTAGCTCTCTCGCCCGCTCGTTTTTTTTCTGCTATTCGCGGGAAACAGTCAACGTCATTGATGTGGCCTTTTCCTGTGTGTGGCATGAGAACAAAGGAACCGCACTTCTTTAGCATGCTACCGCCGTCTCCCACTCTTCCTCTGTTTATCCTCCTCCCTCTCTAATCTGTCCTCCTGCCTTTCTTTTATCTCTCGGTTTTTAATGATTTATTCTGCAACAAAATCTGACCTGTGCTCCAGCAAAGTCTAAAGTGTCACTTCAAAAGTGAGACCCACGTCAATTATTTCCATTGTAGACGGTGACAGTGAGAAGACGAAGAGTTGGATATACAGTATTCTCCATAACTACTTAACCGTGAACATAAAAGGGGGTTGGCCGTACTTTACAGTGAAATTAGATGAACTTGAAATGTATAGCCATAACTGCCAAACTCATCAGAAAACCCCCAGTTCCTATCACTGGGGTCAGACGATATCGCGACATTTCATTATGCTGTGCCTCATTGCATAACAGACCATTGCCCATTAGCCCGCTGCACCCACATTTAACAACTCTATGAATTATGAATCAGTTTCCTTTCATCACAGTTGGAACGCTCTCCCTGATGTGCAAATTACAGAAAACAACCTCGGCCAAAGTTTTTTCCTGCTCCAACACAGATCCCCCCCCCCCCCCTTCACACCAGTCTGCACAGACCCCATGCAGACCCCCCCCCCCCCCCCAAGACCTTTAATGTCAAGTGGCTCATTGGCTAAAGTGCAACATGTTAATGACTCCACTGGACCAATTTCTTGCACCCCATCCACTACATGTGTCCAATTTACATTCGATAGAAAATTCAAGAATCCACAATCTGGATTTGACATTCTCTGGTTTGTTCTCTCACCAGCAGTTAGTTTGAGCTAATTGAAAACTGTAGCCCCAAACGTGCCCATGGAGATGGCTCTCAGGCCACAGGATGTATTAACAATATGTATACACACGGCACTACCCCATTCTCACAATTTCTCAAAAGCCTGCGACTCCCTGCAGTGCTTCATAATGCTCTCCGATATCCAGGTCAGCCACTAGCTACATTCACACTCGCAGTCTGCACGAGCCCACGAGCAGAGATTAGTGAAACATAAATCAGAGAAGCGAGAGATGAATGGGCCCCTGGCGTAATGCAGAGGCGATTATGACCTCAAATATTGCAGCCTTTTCAATAGAAAAAATGAAATAGGATCTGGCTTCAGGAGAGTTGTAAGTTACAAGAACATCAACAAGAGATGTTCTCTGAGGTTAGAGCATGGTTACAAGATCAGCTCTGACTTAGCCTATAGGTTCAAGTTCAGCTTTTCAAGAACAACATTACAGGGCCAAGACAAATCTTACATTATTTTATACCCGTGACCCTTTGGTGGCAATGCAATAAACGGGGAGGATATTTTCTAAAGCATATTGAATGGCATTTAAGCATTGGAAATATATTAAAGTGATTTTATGTATAGCAGAAACAACACCTCTTCTTTCAAACTAATAAACATATGGTGATGCTCCCTGCTCCTCATGTTTGAAATGAATTGACTACTGTATTTGATTGTAAGTAGTCACATGTCACTAGATTTGAGAGCATAAGAATATACTGAAGTGAGGGTTTTACTGTACCTATCCACAAAAAACAGACAGGCCACAAGCAAGAAATGAGATTGTCCACACTCAAGAACAAAGATTGTGGTTATGGAAAGTCAACACGTGTTTTGATATGGTCGGGGTAATGCAACAGAGAACGATTAGACACAGACTGTGCATTGAGCATTTGTGATGGACTTGATGGTGCAGAATGATCCAATATGAATTCAGTTCGGGCTGCAGGACTGCAGATGAAACTGACTGAGAGAAAAAGCAATAAATGCTAAAATGGTTGAAACTGCATTCTTTTCAGTGTTACTGAAGTGAACATGTTGTAATTTAAATTAACATTTTGGTCCATTGGTGAAAATAACTGTGCTTTTGAAGGTGACAGTAGAGTAACAACACCGAATCGCAGGAAAGATTAAGGTTCCAGTGTTGATGTACTTTTCATTTGACTGAGCATGATCCAATCCCTGATTTATATAAATGGACCCTTTGTATTAAATAACTATGTCAGATTTGCCACCATTCAGAGAATTCCACAGCCAAGCATACGATCTCTATTTTATCCGTGACGCGGGGTGAGATGGATGCTGATGTGCACTCACAGAATTTCATCAGACACGCCGTTCCACCTCAGCTCAGCTTGACATTTCTTGGGCCTCCAAATTGGAATCCAGTGTGATTCTATCATTTTTATGTTGCTTTGTGTTTGTGCACCCCTCCCCTTCCTCTCAAACTCGTGCTCCACCTCTCACTCCGTCTGCCTCGAATTTTCAGCTTTTTCTGTTTGTGCCAACTCAGCTTTTGCTTCACTGATGGGCTGACATTTCGGTAGACGGTGGTATTGTGAAACCTTTCCATGAAGTTCAGGTGATGTGACAGCAGAAACAAATTTTCTACCATTATGTTGGATAATGTAGAGAACATTTTGTTTTTTTCCGTTTTTGTTAGCGGTGCAGTTTAACAGTGAGGACCTGTGGAGGCAGGGAGTCCAAAATGGTTACACTGCAAAATGTGATCATGGAAACTGATAAATAAAACAATGTACTCACTGTTAACCTAAATTAATGTATTTATTCTGGGCCCAGGGATCAGACGACAAGGTAATAGTCTCTTCTCAAAATAACAAGCATCCATCTTCGACACTTGGAGACGCTGCAATCTTCGAGACTAGTCAGTCTGACATCGAAGATTACAATGGCTCTTATGGGTTGCAGAAGCAAATTGTACCACAGTTGCCTCTTCTTTGATGTAGAACAATGTATCCTACAGAGCCTCTGACTCCCATCAGCATAACAATGTTTATTAAGTATTAACAAACAGTTGAGATCCCTGGTGGAGGTCAAAGGTCATACAGTCAGCACACATTAGACCACTCAAGTTTGACGAGGAATGGGGTATTAGATCCAAAGTGTGATAAACCTCTAAATGCCCCTAAACCCCCACTAAATGCAGTATCTGACTATGTCACATAAACATATATGTGTAAATACACTCATATTGCACAATTATAAAAAATGTAAATGAACAAACACTCCATTAATAATAACTGCGTGACTTTAAAGCATAAACTAAAGGAAACCCAGGATATTTGTTGCAGAATATAATTAACAGCCCCATAAAAAAACACCTTAATTGACAATGAATAAATAAAAGAACATTAATAATTGTAAACACAACAACCCCAAACCCCCCTTAAAACCCATAAGATATCACTCGTGTCCCGAATAGCCTTTTGTGGTTCTTATGCCTGAGGCTTGTATTATGAAGCAAGATCAAGATACATTGGATATCTTTTCGTCATCTGGCTTCACTAAGCCAAACATCCGTAGTCACCCCACTTGGTCACGGTACGATGACCATCAACTCGTGAGTAAAACCGAGCGCATTCACACAGAAAGGGCGATTTTTTTCCAGCATATGACCAATTCCAAACATGGACAACTAGTCGAAGAGTGGCATGTTTTACAAACAAAGACACAAACTCTAATATTTGTGTATTCCATCAAATTAATATGTTGGTCTTCTTATGGTGTGTATGAGTTTTTCAGCCTTATTCTTTAAGCTGCAGCCCCAGCGGTATCAAACCAACTTGGAAGCAAACAAAAAATACATTTGGAATATACTTCAAAGTCGTAAGTAGGCTTACTTTCCTATCTTATACATACAACATGTACAAGGCTTTTGTTCAGTTTCTGTTGTAAGATGATAGAGTAGTCAGTACACAAATGCACGATGAAACAGCTTTGATGTTGCTCGCAGTCAACAGGAAAAAAAGGCAATTAAATGAAGGAGACAGGCGGGTTCCTCCTCCACAGACGTGTACTCCTGTTGGGACGATGTGGTCCTATGCAATAATGAGGGTTGCTCTGATGAAAATTGAAAAGAGCCAAAGAAGTTTGTTGGTCTCAGATCACTCTTAAGAGCCTCCCACGATCCAAGCACCAATCTTCTGCGAATGGTAATGCCATTTCTATGAATGGCGATGCCACTGAACAAGAGAACTGATTGGTCAGGATAGGCATTGCAGAGGTGAACCCCCTTCGTAACCCTGTAAACACAGGGTTAACCTTGCTAACCACATATCAGAAAGGAAATTGTTGTTTAAAACATTAACAAGCAAACATACTAAAAATATACATAATGACAAGATAGGTCAATCAAAGCGTCTCAATGGACAAAAATGATCGTAACAGCTATCAATTCAAATTTTTGGAACGAATCTACACTTAATAAACCAATGTGTGTATAAACTCTAAACACTTTTATTATCTTGTATGGATAATACGAGTACTCTTGGAATGAAAAGGGATTATTCAACGATGTTGGAAGTTGCTAGGATAAATGCTGAATCATAAAAGCTATGTTGGAATGATGTACAGTATGTTGATGACTTTTGTCTTTTAACGTGGATTCTGTCTTCCCACAGCAGTAGTATCGTCCTATCACCGTGGTTCATGTGTGAAGAAGAGTCCGTATTCAGAAAATGTGAGCTTCTACACTACGGTGACTGTCGTCAGTGTCGTCCAGGCAATGGTAATTGTGGAACAGAGAAGTCTCTCAGGCTATTCTGTCAGTTTGCGCTGTTCATACCCTTGTTTCCCTTGTTCACATCTTTTTGGCACCTTGTGTTATGGATCATCTCTGCTTCCCCTTCCACCTTTTTTTGCGGTCAGCAACTCCTGTCATGGTCTTTCTCATTTAAGAGAAACTGAATCCAGTAAATTCCACAAACCCACTATCTCCGGTCATAAAAGGATGGATCGCCTCTTCCCCAGGTTCTGGTACATTACATGTTGGTTAGAGTTAGCACATATTCAGTCATGGAGTCCTTAGTCCATATTGAAATGGAATAATTGATTGAGTGGATGCTGATTCAGGGAGACGGAAACCGTGGGTGTCTTAAGCAACAAGGTGGTCAGTGTATGGCGCCCCAAGACAATCTGCCTGTTCCCGGTCTCTGTAGTGTAGTTACTTTAGGGTAATGTCGTCATCTCCCTGCGACTCTGACACCTCGAGAGAGGCTTCAGCTGCACCATGAATGTTGTGGCTTGCCACAGACAGTTTGACCTTGCTTGGTGCCTGAGGAGACTCGTCTTAACAGCTTCTCAGGGGAGGACAGACAAAATTCCACGACACATATCAGTGTGAGCTTTCACTGTCAGGTTTGCACTGTGGCCAAAACAGAGGCAAGTCTGAGGGCATACAACTGAGCAGATGTTCCAAACAAGCTGGTTTCTCGAGTACTACAGGAGGCAGCTTGGAAGGATAAAAAGCAATAAGGCAGTGTTGAGAGCTATGTTTCCCATGGTGACGCCATCCTTTTCATGCACAAACAGGTAAAAAGGGAACTTACAGTCTGTCATATCCAAGGCTGAAGGATGATGTAAGAGCAGCCCACACGTCTGTGAACGCAACTATTATACTGTGTGTGAACGAGGATCAGGTGAAGAATTCAATGTGGCCGTGAAAAGGATGTTTTCCACCTTAGTATTGTTGTAAGTCCAGTGAATACAGCGCTCAGTTATGCCCAAGAAAGCTTGTATTCCTGTCCTTTTTTGAGGTGCTGCTACAGACAGCAGTTTGTCTGGTGAGAGGAAACGCCATCCATTTTCAAAAATGTACCCCAGGGTAGGAAACCATTGGCTGACAAATCTGCAGCTTGGCAAGCTTTGCTCCTTGACCTTGTTTGGCCAGATGTTTCCAGGGGAGAATGGGGATTGTTTTGCTGGCTTCCTCAGAAGGAGGCCGCCAGGTGATCATCAGCATGCTAAAGCAATGCACCCCCATCATTGGAGCACAAGCTCATCAACATCTCTCTTTAACTCCGTGGCGTACATCAGATCAATTTTCAGAAACCCTGACCAGTTCTCTGCCATAAATATTGATGATGTTCAAAGGTGAAAGCGAAGAGATGCCGGCATTCAGGATGCAATGGAACGGAGAAGAAGGTTGAACACAATTTCACCACTGAATAAAATTTGGAATTTGGTGGCAAAAAATTGAATTAATATCAGGCTAATTGGGTGTTGAAGGAACAAGAAAAGAAATAATTGCTTTTACAATTCGTGCACAAATTTCTTCTATTTTACATCTTTGCAATTCTTAAATCCAATACAAATGAGTCTTTTATATTGTATTCTGTTTCTTTTCTTAATGCCTTCTATATTTTATGTAAACACTTGCCTTGTTGTAGGAGTGGTTGTACTGTAAGTTTGAAGACAGTCTGGAGTTAGGCTCTGTGCATGTGTGTGTGTGTGTGTGTGTGCGTCATAACTGTAGCTTTAGTGTAGCTTCTTTATGCTACCTGCCTATCTCTGATATGTAACCGATTATTGGAAGTCGCTTTGGACAAAGGTGTCAGCAAAATGAATATGTAAATGATTTACTAAAAGTCTGAACATTCCGCATCATCAACAAGAAAGAGAAATTATGAGACTGACCAATAAAAATGATCTTCCTTTTAACAACATTTTTTCACCAAGCTTACAGTAAATAGAAGCATTCAGTGCACATAGAGCATCTCTTTCCAGCATACTCACTGGAGAGTTGGGTAAGATAATAATAATAATTTTTATTGAATGAGAACTGTGATAAACTCTCCCTGGAGTCATTTAGCCCAGATATTCTCTGTTTATTATAATCTCTCAACCAATGCATCATCTGCTACATTTACATTAATCCTTTCTCTGTGCATGTGTCGTCAGAAGGACTGCGTATGTGGTATTCCTCCCTCCTCTGTAAACTGAGCCATTGTCAATTAGTATTATTTACATATTCCACATATCTTTTAGGGTTGCTGGGATGTGATAGGGTGGGGTGGGGTTGGGGGGTGGGGGGTGGGGGGTGGTGGTTTGCTGGGGGTTCCCAGCCATTGGGCGAGAGAAAGGGAAGGATTTGTTGATCAATTAAATGACAACTTATTTTTATTAATTTATATTTTGATAATGAGGCCCGGAGTATTGTGAGGGTGTCATTTTGCATTCACAATTTTCGGAAATTCAAGAGCTGCTGCATATTACAAAAATGGCCCTTGCTTATCAGAAAAATGTACAGGTTGTCTGTGATCCACAACAGGAGTTCGTATCTTCTACTTCTGAAAACACTTCAGAAATAACGATTGTATTGATTTTAAGAAAAGCATAAGTTTGTGCTCCAATCCATCCTTTAACACATTGCTGGTGAGCCTACAGCATCTTGGTCTGTGGTCACCGGAGAGCAGAGCTCTGTATCCAGAGAGGAGCTGGACATGTTTTAAATCTTTACATTAATTGACTGAATACCAAGGGGTTGCCAGGGCTGTGTTCTAACTATGGGATCTAACTCTGCAGTAAAATTAAGGATGGTGTCATTATGTGGCCGTGGTTACGGTCGATTAGTGTTACCTGCACAGATTAAAAAGGTTGCATTTACCTAATGAATCACTGATTTAATGAACCACTTTATCGCAACATAAAGTCCATGGACACACAGGCCACTGTGTTCAGGTGTTTCTATCATTTTGTCCACCCTATTTATATCAGTGAAGGGAGACTATATAACAGATACACTTTGTAAAATGTGATACAGCTCAACAGCAACACAAATCTGACAAAATGAGATGATTTAATGCAAGACTCTTGTATTAGACAACATTAGTTTTAGCTCAGTATATCTAATAAACTGGCAGAAATGATGATATGTTAAATCATCATCATATGTGTAATGCACATCAGCCTGGCTTACTTTTGATTTGGTTTTCACCTGGAAAAAAGGCATATATGGGCCTATTCCTTGAAATACTTATAAGCCTACTTATGACAGATTCAATAATTCAATTTTCTCTTTTTGATCCCATAAAGCCGCACACAGGGTAGAACAAAAGAGAAAAGAAAATCCTTCTTGTACTTACTCATGGTCAGCTGTTCTGGGATCCTACCAACATCAAATTGATAATCAAAAATGAAACACACTCTGTTAAGGTTTGTATTAATATATATTCAAACTCAAAAGCAGACTCGAGGCTGAATGAAAGTTGAACGCGGCTTATCATTTAATTTTGCTGTGACGATACTGGCAGAGGGCTGGCTGCCAGAATGGCAGAAGCTGAGCAGTGGAGACAGGAGACTGGCATGGCTGATGGCGAGATGGCAGAGTCTTTCAAATGGTAGGCCGAGGAGGCGCGCAGACACGAGAAACAGACTCGACAGTGATCTGAGCACAAGGGGGACACGTTGGGGAGAGTCACTTGAATCACAAAGAATAATCTCAGACCAAAAAAACTTGTTCAGAGCTGTCGGGATGTAGGACCACTGGAGTAGAAAAAAAAAATCTGGTGATGAGTGCAGAGAAAGGGCTCTTATACCGAGGCTGATGAGGAGGTCAGGTGCTGGAGCCACGCCCTCCACACACACACACACACACACACACACACACACACACACACACACACACACACACACACAAAGACTGACAGGGGAAAAACACAAATATCCCGGCCAGAGTGACAACACTCTCTGGACAGTCTCTGGTTTAAATGACATTGTTTTACATTTGGATTGACAGAAATACGGTGCAGCACTTTTTAATTGATCTTTCAAATACAATCAATACAGTTGATCATGTATTGCTTTTAAATACTTATCATAATACCAAAGTTGATTAAACCGCAAACAAATGGCTCAGAGTTTGTTTGAAATGTTATATCTGTACGCAAATTGCAAAAGGGAACCCACATGGTTCAATCATGGGGCCTGTTCTGTAAAGTCTGTGTATCGATGACTATTTTTTCCTTGAATTGTTATTTACCTCTTTATGCTGATAATATTTCTTTTTGTCTTGTGATGTGGACCCTGTAGATTCTTCTATTAAAACAGTTTGGTAATATTTTGCTGATTTAAAGGTTACATTTAATAACCACAGATTAGTTCTTAATGTAAAAAAAATAAAATAAATTCAAGTTGCCAAGAGCCAAAAAATATTGATCATGATAATAACATCAGAATGGTACAAATATTAAGAGAGCTATAAAGTTATACATTTTCCTCTGCATTGTAAAGGGATGTACTTTTTTTACCCCTATTACATTATTGCTGTCTTATATTGTTTCTTATTTGCGTTTCATGCTGGCAATCTTTTGTTTATTCCTCACTTATCATTGCAAATGAGGTCTGTATGTCAAACATGAAAGTAAATACTGGCCAAAATATCGGATGTCCACCTGTTCCTTGTTTTCTTTTGGCACATCATCATGCTGTTTTATTAAGGATTGGCATGATGATAATCCTTATATTAATATATAATATAAGAATATCTGAAATGATCCCCTTCAATTCACCCACACCCACACACACACACACCAACACAAAGCTTTCACAAATCAGAATGTTTCGAAGCCTTTGATGGTGATAAATATGGCACCTAAAGCCTTTATTATGGCTGAATGTGCCAGCTCTCCCACATACAGATACTTTATTAAGTGTCCGTATGTGGGATTTCTTTGGGCAGCAGCACATCAGGCTCCCTGCTTGGAGAGGCAGAATAAACGATTCTAGGTTTTTATTTTTTTTGAGGAGGAAAATCCTGCAGGTCGGTGATGAGTGGGGTCACCAGTTGAAGGAGCCACCATTCCAAAAGTGGTCTCAGAATTATGGACCCCGTTATACATACAAAAACTAAATATTGATACAAAACAAAATACATCAAGCACCCATGCATTTATGAACTCATAAGCAAGGCCATCAAATGCATTCACTCTTACACTGCAAAACAGTTACCAAAGTAATCTAAACAGTTCATCTGCTACAGGTTTTAGATTTATGTTTTAACATTATTTTGTATAATGTATACTATTTGTGGTTCATGATATCAATGAAGGTAAGTGCTTTATCGACTGAGTGAAGGTGAAAGTGCTTAATTTAAGGTTTATTTCAGTAAAGATCGCAATGCTGGAGATTTCTGAACATGCATCTAAATATGAGGAGAAATTTGAGGAAAAAACATTTTGTGGCAGCACAAATGCACCCAAGGTGAATGGAAAGATGTAAATTGCGGTAAGCAGAAAGCAGAATTGCTTGAGGCTGAGCAAGATGAGGGGGAGACCTCAGACAGCCTTGTAAATCTGTCTGTGATTTGAGCTGCTGGCTTTAAGGACCCCTTTGGCTGTCTGGACTACAAGGTTCTCCCATTGATTTGCTGGTGAGGGGAAAGGTTTTCAGTGTGAAGCTCTTATGGCCTGTGGTGAGGCCGCTGTGTCGTCTCATTCCGAAAAGCGTGCTCACAGAGAACATGGGGCTCTGTGTATTCAATTCCATTCTATTCATGCAACACAAAACCAAAACATATCTCAAGCTACTTTAGATCGTAAGGTCGAAACCTTGCAGGATCATAGAGAGACACTCAACGGTTCCCACAATGAGCACTGATCTCCTGCAGCAGTGCAATAAACAGATATCTGAAAAATATGTCAAATAAATTAAACTTAAACTCAAGCACCAAGCAGGATCAACCAGGACACCAGGTACCTTCTAAATTACTGTGCAACAACTTCTTTGATAACTTTATTAACACTGACTTGAGCACTGTTTAAAAATGTTGTTTTCCTTGTCAGTTTTGTATTATCTGACAATCTTATCAACCCAAACAGTTGCCGTCTTAGAATGGCTTGAACGCCGGTCTAAAAATTTTTTGCAGGGCAGGATGTTTCGTTCATACAACACATGAGCAGTGTCTCATAGTTCTAAACCAACACGCGGCTCTTGTTTGGCACAGAAAAGAGCCCTGCCGATGCTGAAAATATCACACGTAAAACACTGACTGGAAGACTGGTGTCAACCTCCACGAAGACATTTCATATTTTCAGCAGAGGTGAGAACATAGTTGGCGGTGACGTACACGGGGACTTCAGAAAACCTCCACCTCGTCTACTTTGAATGAAGAATGAAGCCATGTCAGACCTGCCTGCTCGTCTGCTGTTGCTGGAGGTGCCAAAGGTGTCTGCAGCCGCCTCACCTCTTCTCTCAGACGTGTCTCCGCGTCTCACTTCCTGTGGTGCGTGTCACACTCTGCACATGGGGTGGTTCGTATTTGTCATGAAGGACTTGATACTTTCACATAGTGAAACCTGAAAACAGAATATATTCTATCAACGCAAGGGAAATTTGTCCCACAGAAAACCTGTGTGAACCATGTGAACCTATCTGCATATGCTGGGAGAATATTGTACTCTACATTGTACTGCTATATTAATAACATTTACTTTCTTCTCTGCTTGTTTCAAGTGAGGTAACTCGAGCCGTCCACACACATCAAGGTCTCCTGCTCCTGCAGTAGTGATTCTTTCCAGACTGCTGAATTCCGACAAGTTGCATTAGGGATGACCAGTTGGCCTCCAAGTATATCCTGGATGATTTCTGAGGCCTGCATGCTACAGCTGTTTTATCACAGAGGCCTCGACACTTCCACGGGGTGGATTTAGATTTTGTCCTTCTTCCCGTAGCTCTGGAGATTTATCTGCCTTCTCTGCATCTTTGGTTCGGTGTGTGTGTGTGACATATTTCTGAAGTGGAGCAAGTCCTCTTCTCCCGTATCATCAAGGATGTTTGTCAAACTTCTGTTCTTGGTTGACCATGCATCAGTTGTGGCTTCTATGTGTTCTAGCTGAGAGCGAGAGAGTAGTGCAGAGAAGTGTCTCGCTTGCCGGTAGCATTCCTGTTACCAACTTACAGAAATACTGTTCAATGTTGCTGAGTGGAAGGCGGCCTTGAGCAACAAGGCCGAGAGTCTTCATCTGTAGAAATATGTGTTTTTTCTAGGATTCCTAGTGCAGTCTTCCCATCTCCTCAAATTTGTGTGGATGATGTCTCTAATAATAAAAGACAGACATTTTTTTTTGGAATATAAGTTAACATAGAGTTGTATGTCATGACATTTATAATGGGCAATAGGATTCCCCTCTATATCACCAGATCAGCTTTTAATAAAATGGCCTACTGTCACAATATTAAGCAATGGCAAACAACCATGACGTCACCCATTGGTTTGTGAACTGCTGTTTTAAAGACTTGAGTTAGCATTTTGGCGAGTGCCTTCTTGTTTAAGAAAAAAACAAACAGAAGTTACCCGATTTACAGCAGTGAGGGGTACTGTACGTCCACCTAGACCTGCGACCTGCACCCATTGGGTGGTGCTAGTGCACATGCACTACACAGCGAGTGTTGCCAGGTCAGGACCCTTCAAGGCCAACCCCAACCTAGATCCTCTGCATATATCTGAACTCCTGCACATCAACACACCCTCCCGCACTATTAGGTCTTCCTCTTCCATCCAGCCCACTGTGCCATCCACCCGCTCGACCACCATGGGCTCTAGAGCCTTCAGTGGCTCTGCCCCCCACCTTTGGAACTCCCTCCCACCAGACATCCGTAACGTTGATTCTCTCTCCATCTTCAAATTCTCTCTCCACCTTTGAGTCTTCAGAAATGCACCTATACATCAAATGCATTATTATTATTATTGTGACAAAACCAGCACAATGGCCAATCAGAAACAGCCCAGCACCCAAAGTTGGGATTGAGAGACAATTGCCAGGCTACAGAGAACATTAGAGCACATTGTGTCTGTGTATGTGGGTGGTGGGTTATCGTGTGTGTACGCGCTAATCTGGCGCCAGTATGGTAGGATTTGGATTTTCATTTATAGCTGTTATTCATGTGATTAGCAAACAAAATTGGTCCACCCATGCAGTGGCCAAATAAATTAAACCCCTCAGCATCACTTCAAAAGCAGCCCATTTCCTCAGGAAAACTACACACCTGGCAACCCTGAACACAAAGTCTCGAGTGTGTGATGTTGGCAGCCCGATGAAGGGGGGAGGGTTTGGTCAAAGAGGGGTAAAATGAAAAGTAAAAAATTCATTACTTTTCTTTTATGACTTAAAATTGTTCATTGATCTATGAAAAGAGGCAAATACGTAGTTTAACTACTTGAATAATAATGCAAATACAAATGTATTTGAATAAGCCAGTGTAAAAAAATGTTTTATTACTTGGAGTTCCCTACGCCCCGACGCTGCGCACAACACTGAGATCCTGCTCACTTCCCCCTCCGATTCAGTAGCCGGTCTGGATTAGTTTGGGCTGATGCCGCTTGGTGTTTCCAGTGTGCGTAGGACAAAGTGCTACGTCTGTTACCACTGACTCGCTCCGAAAGCTCCCGTCCAGAAACCCTCCACGGCACTGTTTTCTTCATCCGGCTTCCGCTCGCTCCCGCTGGATTTCTGACCATTACTGCCCACCCGTAATCTATGTGTCCACTCTTGCCTGCACTTGCAAACATTCGTTCCGTTCTCGTCCGCACAATAGAGGTCCATTGATTTTGTGTCTTCACTTGTCCTGCGGGGGGGCGCCCATACACGCACACACAAACACACACACTGTGAGTTCCTGCAGGTTCTTGTTGTTCTCGCCTGTTTCTGATACACCATCTTAGGAGGGAGCCACAAACAACACCCTCCAAACAACACTGATGATGGGGTTTGTGTAATGGATGGTGCTGGATATATGTTGGCTTGCCTTCAAGGCTATCTGGCAGGAAGTCATTGCACATGGTTAACATTGTGAAAGGCTCCAGTCTATCCCAGACCATTATCTATTGAACGTAACCTAGCAGTTCTGTTGCCTTGACTTAAACTCGCCACAGCGGGAGCCGCAGTTTATTTTCTAAATGCCCACTTGCAAGCTGTCTGCCTGTGGCGGCAAGACAGCGGTTCCGCCACGGAACTGTCAAGAAGCACAGGAGGCAAAGTTACATGACTCATCCCCCTACAGGTGTCCGCCCCGCAACACCGAAGCCTGCTCGCAACCGCCCCGCTTTCTCTCAAAGTCTCCAGCCTTCAAAGAAGAAGTCCTTTCCAGCGGCGAGGGGAATGACCCGGCAAACACGCCCCTCGACCCCGGCTTGCTATTGTTCAGCCGCACTGTTCAGCGCGTGCCCTGCTCTACAACGGCTGGAAACCATCACTCCGTCGTGAGATCAGCTGATATCTCAAACACCACACCGCACCTGTGGGGTTCATTCGGTCGAGCTCCCTCCTCTCTGCACCACAATGACTTATGTTTGTGTTTTTAATCTTTGTATTGTTGTATAATTTAGCATTCCTTTTTTTTTTTTTTGGTGTGGTTCTAGTTTCTGCCAGTCCTTTCAGTTGAACTTGCTATTTTTATTGTACTAGTTGACTGAAAATTGTCTAAATTGTCATTGTTTTAGTTACACCTTAGCTTGTCATTCCTCATTCGCTATGGTCCCAGAGCCGGACCGTGACAGCAGACTACAATAACAACTTATAGTTCTCACTTCTCATCCATGCATCAGACTTGTCTGTTTGCCACAGCCACAAAACGATGGCGCCTCTTGCACTAAGGCTAGAGCACAATCCTGAACAGAAGGTGAAATGTGAAGCTGAGCAAATAATGTCAAATTGATAACGGTGATGATTATCCCACTTCAGATCACATTTGCAACATTTACAGCCACTTAGAGATCATAAAAACAATGGACTACACCACAGCGATGGTGCCAAGACTCACAGGAGAACGCCTAATATTTAATGTTTTTTGATCATTTTTTTGCTGACTGCCGGCGCTTGTGTGTAATTGTAATACTGTGACTCCTCCAGGTTCTGACGGAGGGAGTGTTCAACCTCTGATGCATAATCTATTTCATGTCTCGATCATGTCTTGATAAAAAACCCCTCTCAGCGAACCCTTTCTAATTAAGAGCCATGGCCATTGCTCCAATTCCGGCTGCCAGTCATTTCCTCTGTTGGCCAGGGGTTGAGGAAACTGTGCCTTCTTCCTCTCCAGAGCATATTGCCTGCCCCTGACAGCTCCTCTCAGGGGAGTGACACTCGTTCGAGTCCGGTGGAGTGAGAGCAGAGCATACACACCACTCTTCTCACACAGTCCTGGGGCAGACTGTACACCAGAGACTTGTGCTTCACCTTTACTTGACCTTGAATGCACTAAGTTGCTCTCAGCAGGCCGCGACCGGGTGCTGCCTCTCCGAAAAGAGCTCAGTCAGCTACACAGGCCATGGCGGCCCCTCTCTGCACTGGACAACTCTGATAAAGGCACTCACACACACACAGACACACACACACACACACACACACACACACACACACACACATCCCCGCGGGGCGGCTGAACGGAACCACTTGTCGGGGTCACACAGGTGACGGGCCGTGATGAATAATATCTCATCATCTCATCTCATCTTCAACCGCTTATCCGTGGTCGGGTCGCGGGGCCAACAGCTTCAGTAGGGGGCCCCAAACTTCCCTTTCCCGGGCCACATTAACCAGGTCTGACTGGGGGATCCCGAGGCGTTCCCAGGCCAGTGTGGAGATATAATCTCTCCACCTAGTCCTGGGTCTACCCCGAGGTCTCTTCCCAGCTGGACGTGCCTGGAACACCTCCCAGGGGAGGCGCCCAGGGGGCATCCTTACCAGATGCCCGAACCACCTTAACTGGCTCCTTTCTACGCAATGAATAATATAATGAGTAATAATAATGCAGTGGTTGTGCAGGCATTTAGCTTTGAACAAGTCCAGCGTCATGAATGTACAGTAGTTGAAGGAGTGATCAATCACCTCCCAACCCCATGTGAAACTAGGCACCAGCCCAGAGATCAAAGGCGTTTCACACTTTATTTCTCAACAGAAGTAGAATTCCGTCGGAGAGCATCTACACGCCGCATGAATGCCCCCCATTGGACTTTCAAAGCCAAGGGCTCCGGGCAAAAGTGATTCATGCCCGAAGAAGAAAAAAGAAAGAGACTCCGACACGGGCAGGAGAAGGTGTCCCGTGGACTCGAAGCGCACTTTACGCTCCTGTCGCACAAACTGGGGCTTCTCTCATCGGGGGCGCAGATCACTCATGAGCGAATCTCACGTTCCATGATCGCAATCGTAGCCGGCGCGCGACATCCGCGCGACACTTTGCGATTGATTGCCTGCTTCTTTCGCCCATTCAGAAACCCCAGAGCCGTTTGTCGGCATGCTTTGAGCAAGAGAAGGGGGACTTAAAAAGAAAAGAAAAAGGGCCGTCCGTCACAGTGCACTTTTTTCACAATCGAGACAATAGCTGTTGATACGCGGATGCAGAGGGGACGGGGACATTTCAGAGGCCCTGAGCAGCGAGGCAGCAGTGCTGCCCACTCAGCCTCCGCACCACTCGGTGTGCTTTCACGATATCAGGTATACAAACACTACTGTGGTGAGTTAAAGCATATTGTTGCAGGTTGTTGTTTGGTTACACATTGGACTTGTGTACGTCACTGTTTTGTCACGAACAGGTTACTTTTTTTGTTGTTACAGGCGATTAATGTGGAAAGATTACGAGACGGCACTGCGGACAATGTCTCGGAATGACACAATCACATTGGTTTATTTTTTTCCACGCGCTGTGAGCTTGCGTGTGACGCTTTGAAAAGGATTAAGATACTCTCACGCTCGGCCTATAGTCTTTCCTTCTCCACGCGTAGATCTCCTCTACTTGTGCCCGAGGTGTGGAACCGAGAATTTTTAATGTTCAGCAAAAAAAAAAAAAAGGGATACAGAGCTGGAACATTACACGAGGTTGTAGAAAAATGATCCTCCGGGCGCTCGGTAATGTTCTGACCCCGTTGTAAATCCATCAGTGCCATTTGGCTAATGAACTGATCTATGATTCACACTGTCGGCGGAGCTCGTTTCCTCCCGCCGCCTCTCGCAGAGTGCTGACAGTGCCTCTCTGTATCCAGCAGACCTTTTGTGTTATTGTGACTAAGCTGATTTGCGTGATTCATCTTAAACCCCCCCCCCCCCCCCAATCCAGTCTGGCTGTCCCTTGATAACTCTGGGTCACATACGCACAAACCCGCACAAAAGAAGACGCGCTTCCTGGAAAAATGCTGGGGAAAAAAAAGGAAAGTTTTATCACATAAAACCAATTACTGAGCTGCGCTGCGTCTGAGTGTCGGTGTATATAATTCATGGTGCATAATCGAGATGCTATAGGCCGCACAAAAAAGGTAAGGGCTGTGGGACATGCGCAGCAAAACGTCTGATGTTTAACGAAGCTTAACGTTGCAGATGCATGTCTCCTGCTGAGTGATGCCCACCCATTACCAGTGGGGGGAAAGGGAAATAAATAGATATTTAAAATGCCTAGTACCCAAGTTTCCCTTTTTGCTACCCAGGGAAAAGGAACAGCAACAATAGACAATGACTCAAAATTTAACCGACAGCACAAAATGTCAAAGTGTCGAGAATTCCTTCCATGACATTTTTCTTCTTTCTTTTAGAGAAAGTTAATTCTTTTCTCTCTCGGAGCCTCTCTTACCGCGTGTATTCAGACCGCGCTTTCTTTGAGCAAATTTGACCGTGGAACGTTTTTTTGTTCAAACACTGAATCCACCTACTGTATGGATGTCGGCTGTGAGACATCTCGCAATCTACGTTAGCAAACTAATGTATACTCTGAGTGTGTGTGTGTGTGTGTGTGTGTGTGTGTGTGTGGACATTCAACTCCCCAGGAACACACTCTTTTTCCCCCACTTGTCTCTGATGTGAAGTTGATTCATAAAGCTCTGGGCAGGGGCAAATCTTTTGCTGAATATGAAACATTATGTCTTCTCGACGCACTTCACATAACCCTGGAGAATTTAGGACGTTCCGTCTATTCTTTTCTTTGACTTCGCATGCTATCACAACTCTGCGTTTGTTTCATTCTGTGTGCGCAGACCACAAAGGAAGAAAAAAAAGGTGTTATTTTCATAGTTTTTGCCACATTTCCTATTGGTTATGACGACAGTACACTTAACCAAGTAATAGTCCACTTTGGTGAGAGTACAACTGGGTACAAAGGTCAAAGTTGAACCTGGAGGTCGGTCGGTAAACGGTGGTGGATATTTGACAAACAGACAGTTTGGATTGTAATTTTACTTTTTAAATAAGACTGGATGAACTTTTAAAGTTTGTTAAAAACCTGACTGACCCTCTGACTGATCGTGTTCCTTGCCCCGTCAGATTTCCTTCTGACAATGCAGCATGATGATGATGATGTATTACCAATAGGAGGGTTCTTAAGTGATCTATTAACGCCCATATGACATAAATATCAATATCCAAGGTTTGATTATGCTTAATTTCTTTTTTCTCTTGCCCCCATTTTCAGTCTGGGGACATATATCTGCTCCATATATCATCATATACATCATGATGGAAGTTACTTAAAGAAGGATCTAATATCATTATTTATTGAATGTGGTCTTTAATAAACACCATTTCCAATCAGCCATAGACCTTTTCAGCCTACACCTCACATGTCTGGAGTATATGTTATGGCAGCAGGACAGGAGTCTTAAGACAGCTAAAGATCCCAGCTGAAGACTGGACATTATATATAATATAAGAACATTTGGAAAACATTTAGTGTATGGATGAGGCCAAGTTGTCAAGACGACTTGAGCACTCATGCGGTCGGTCGTAGAGCTTTGTATCAGAATATGGAAAATAAACCTCAGGGTAAGCTCTGTGTTTCAGAAGCAGAGTCCTAGGCCTGACGGAAGCTACGACCTCAGGTGTCTGTGGGGAACAATGGACAAGACTAGAAAAGTAAGACCCCAGCTGTCAAAAAACTGGCATTATACCTCCAGTTTGAACGTGGGAGGATCTCAGTTTGCTCCTCGTCATTTTTTTGTAATTCGAGACAGCATGCCTCCCACGTGTTTGTGAAATTATTATTTTTCCAACATTCACTTCGCAGTTCAGTTTCAGTATATTTTAGGATGGCAAGTACAGGCTCAAGGCCAACATCAATAATTCCAATTCCCTGCTTTCCTTTGGCAGAGAGAGAGAGAGAGGTGTGGGTGTTTCCACATGATATTGTCCTGGGGTCTGATCTTATGTGGCGTTCCCCATCGATTGTCTAGTTTTCACCCACAGAGAGGCAGCGATCAAAGTCATTGGCGTGCGCCGGTCCTCCCCACCCCACTCATGAATTCATTCTCCTCAGACTGTGGGGCGGCGGGGTCAGGGTGTGAAATGACACTGCTCCGGCACATGTGAGTGATTTCCCGAATGCGTCTGCATTGTATCATACAGTGCATGCACGCGTGCACTGCTGCCGCGACTGCGTCAGCGAGACAGACGGATCTGTGACGAGGGATCGGGGGGATCCTAACTAATTTTGGCGATAATGGCAGATGCTCCGCCGTCTGCCAAATGTCTCCGAAGAGACCCGTGTAGGAGGGTGCGAGAGGGTGAGTGTTGCGATGGAGTGTCTGCTGGCGTGTCTTCCCGATGTTCTGGGGGTGATCCGGACAGCTTCCTCCTCGCCTCCACCGCGTCCACCTGCAGACACGCAACCGACTCCTCTGACGCGGCGGTTGCGTGTTTCTCAGGGATAAATGGTCCCAGAGTGTTGACAACGGGTGCAATTCTTTATGAAGAGGGTGAGGAACTGTGCCTCCGTAGTCAGCTAACATGATTACAGGCCTCCTCTTTGCCTGCGCGAGCACACGGTGTAATCTAAAAGCAACACCTGGGCCACTCGGCGATGCAAAAGAGACAGCGCGCCAAACTACTGGCACAGCCCCAAAATGAATTATGGTGGGCTATTCAGGTCTGCTCTGACCTTGAAGGGGGGGGGGGGGGGGGGTACAGAGGAACAACCTGAATACAGTCTTTTATTACAGACTCACTGTGAAATGGGTAATATATGTTAATCCATCCGGGATCGGGAGAGGAGAGCCAGGTTCTGAAGGGACAAAATGATGGTGTTCAGAGGGAAGGAGGCGGCAGAGAAGGAGAGGGAGGTGGATCAAACAGCGCACAGAAGGAGACCAGACGAGGGAGGAAGAGATGGGAAGAGAGAGGGGACAGACATACAGTGGGTAGGAACAGGCAGACAGACTCAACCAGCGCAGGGGACAGATATTGAGAGCCACTCATTGACAGGTGCTGAAAAGCCTCCCCCTTTTTCTTACATCTGATATCTTCTAGTCAATGTGATGCAAAGAGCAGCCTGACATCTAATCTTTTCTCTTTTTTTCCCCTCTCCGGTCTGAACCGAGGGATCCCAGAACATCAGCCTTTCGGTGCATGTGACAGGCATGCAGCTTGACAGCAAAGCACGCGATTCACCTGAGAGGGCCGACATGACGTTGTTGTCCGTGCCTGCTCGGGCTGACTTTTGAACAGAGAACTCTCCGAAGAATGAAAACAGAACATTCGGGAAAAAAAAGTCAAACACGCACTGGCTCATTCCAGAACGACGGGGGATTTGATTCGCCGCTACAGGCCAGATCAACGGTTCATTTGAAACCGAGGCATCCACTTTTAGTTTCACACGCTGTGTTGGGGGATGAATTGCTCCCCGAAAAATAAAGAGGGTTCAGACAGTGTTTAGACACGAGTCGATGGGAGAAATACACCTTTTGAATAAAGCTATTAAGCAACGGAAATTTATGGCAGAGAACTATAAATCGAAATGCACACTATAGGTATCTATGACGGGCACGACAGTTAAATCCTGCTTTTGGCACGCGAGTATCTTATTGGACTAACATTTTCTGTTCTATGCTGTCGTAACGCCATGTTTTAGCACTTGACTTTTCCTTTAGTTGTTGCGTGTGAGGATTTTGGGCACTGGCTGTTCGGCGAGGAAACGCTTTTAGGTGAAGGAACACGTAAATAAAGATCATACAGCTGATCAAATAGATGAAGAGAATGTCACGTAAACTCTGAATGATACATGAGACACAGAGCGCTGACGGAGACGCAGCGCAAGGCTCCGCTCACATCCCTCCGCCGGAGCTGTCTCCATCTATCGAGCGGGAGAGTGAGAGGCGCCTGGGCTGCACGGGCAGCCGTGGCATCAGGTGGCTTCTCTTCCCGGGGCCCGGGGCCCGGGGCCCGGGGCCATGCGATCCTCTCCCGCCGGCCCTCCCGGGACTGATCAGCATGCGTGCTGCCGCGCACCGTCTGCCTGCCAAGAAGAGGGGGCGAGAGGCTACTCGGCAATCCACGGCCGGCGTGATGGCTTTCGGGAGCCCACTCGTTACCTGTCCTCGCCCCCCCCAGTCATAATCCCGGAGCTGTCGCTGGGCGGAGAGTTATGCTCTGATCGGCATTTTGTCACAGAGATGAAAAGTGGAGAAAAGGAATGTGCGCAGCGGAGGCCCTGTAAAAGTGTTTTATGGCGTTTCAGAGAGCCGCTTTCTGCGCAGCACATGGTTTTAATTAATGACCCCCCCCCCCCCCGCCCCGGATGACCCTGCGCTGCTTTGAGCTGTACACACAACAGCCGGAGTGCTGTGAAGCTCAAGCGGAGACGCATCCATCCTTGGACTGAACAAATTGAGCCCAATTTACGGCCGCGACATTTGCCCATTATTCGCATCGTGATCGCCCCCTTCAGCCGCAATAAGTCATCACAGGTCATCGGGTGGAAGCATCAGCACGCTGGGGAGATGGCTCTTTGTTCTAAAGAGGAAACGTTGTTAAAGTACGATTTCTTCCATTTAATTCGCGTCTTCCGACAGAGGAGAACGCCGTTTCCTCTCGATTCGGAACCGCGACCTGTTCGATTGCCCGGAGGTGACAATTCTCCGGGCAATAGTGCTTCAACACCATGAACTAGCACTTTTGGCGAAACAATGTGGAATGCATTGTGGATGCATTGCCGCGTGTCAGGCAGGATATGAAAAATACATGGGATTCAGGTGGGGAAAGTGCAGGCCAACATCAAAGCCATCACACAAAAAGACGGGAAGAGCGTTAAAGATTGATGAGGCACTTAAAAAACTAAGATTAACAAAGTATAGAGAAAAACAAAGAGGAATCTTTTCTAAGTCATCATAAAGAACAGAGGGGCTTCGCCTCCACGAGACAACTCCTGAAATATATATCAGTGGATTTGCGACCTGGACTGACCGGCGTGCTGTAGCGAGTCTGTCGCTGTCGGCCGTGATGGGCCTTGATAGTGGGTCATGTATTATGGATGCGGGAGCACGAGGCAGCGGAAAGAGTTCCCCGCCCTTCATTGTTTTATTAATCCTCCAGCATTTGATCTCAAGAACTTTGGCCTCAAAGTTTTTTTCGGGAGAGGTGTTTGTTTCGACAGTCGAAAAAAAGATTTGATCCCCAAAGCGAGAGGTGTTAAAGTCTTGAAACAGTGTGCCCGGCCCTCGCAGTGGTCCTCGCAAGGGCTTTTCAAACAATTATTGGAAAGAAAAGTTGGTCGTTGATCAGACAAGTATGATTCTGTCCGCACAAGGCGAGGGGGCTTCTTTCAAAGTGTTCAGACAGCTCGGTGCCTGGTGCGGGAAATCGCTGATATCAATGCTGAAACTGGAGTCTCACCCTCGCCCTCCTTCTCTCTCTCTCTCTCTAACAGACACAATCGCTGAGCGATGTCGCCTGGGATTATAGACGTGTACCTGGAGCAAGTGTAAAATACAGAAGCCACAATTTCCCTGTTATCCCCTGAAAACACGCTCTATACGGGCAATGTCAGTAATTCAGCCCGTCAGTCCACCCACTTGGTCCCGACCTGAATGTCCCAAGATTGTTGTGACTGTTTGTACAGACATTTTCCTCTAGTCCCATCCTGAGGTCACATTTTTGTTTCAGAATAACTAAGTCCACAAGCGTTTTTGGCGCGCACACACACGTACGCATGCACGCACGCACGCACACACACACACACGCACGCACACGCACACACAATCTTTTTTTCCCTTGTGCCAACCTTTTTAAATTGTTTCCAGCTCTGTGGGTTGTGTCCAAATACCTGCAAAACTAATGAGGTTCCCTTTAACCTCAACGTTACTATGCTTTTGATTCAAATTAGCACAAGCTAACATTCCAGATTTCCCACAATTAACATAACTGCTTCATTGTTTTGACTTTTTATTACATGCATGCAGCTATTTATCTGCTTTAATTTGAATTTTCAAAACGATTTTTAAATGTACTCAAAAACACTTGACTGATCAAATCAGCTTTGCAAAATTATTAAAGCTAATTCATCCTGAGGACCCAACATACAGAAGATGATCGACTGCTCTTCTCAAAGAAATTGCATTTGCTAATTTTTTTAATGGCCTGATTTCTGTTCACGGTACAGATGACATGATGTCACACTACTGGAAATACATCGCAGTATGCACAGTGTATACAGTACAGTATGTACTGTATACACTGTGCATACTGCGGCCTGTGCGTCCCGACAAGCTGCCATCGTCCTGCGTGCACGCGCCCCTTGAGGGCGGAATTATTCATGTTACGAACAACTTTTGAATTGCGTCAGATTGCAGGGAGAGGGCGGTAAACAAAGCCGTTATCCAACAGCCATAGCTGGAATGCAGATCATGTATCTTTAATGAGCTCATGGTAAGAGCAGACATTACAAAGGGTTCAATATCTCCGGGATATTTAGTGCTTCTAAAAGCCTCAAATGAAATGAACAAATGTCTTTGGGTTAGTAAGCAAACAGCGGCGGTGGCAACAGCGTACAGTTCGGCTGACTGGCCTTTACATGGCTTTTATATCACCGACGGGGGTCCTGCTCGTGTGCGGCTATTTCTAAAGGGTGAGTTTTACCACAGAGAACATGTGAAATGATACAAGAGCACAAGAGATACGTGTGTTTTTAGTCTTGTTCTTTAGGAAATGCGCGCGCACACACACACACACACACACACACACACACACACACACACACACACACACACACACACACTAGCAAAGTCATGGCAAAAGCAGAGACTCAGCCCGGGCTTACTGCTGAAATCACACTTCTTTTTAAATTGGTTGTCCGCGTCACCTCGGCGAGAGGAGACCGCGATGACACGCGCCTCGAACAACCCAGGTCTCGAGCAAATTAAATTGCTCCCGTTGTCCTTCTATTGTCGGTAAGAATATAATGTGAACAAGCCGCAGGTAACCCAAAGACAACCTTAAAACATTGTGGGAAAGGTGTTGTGGCTGTACAAAGCAGTGGTTTGTAGCTGTGATGTACACAAAGATATGCCGGAGAATTGAGGAATTCTGAATTGAGCTGTGCAACGATTTTCCTTTCACTCGTGTTCTTTTAAATGTCAACTGCGTGTGTGTGTGTGTGAGAGAGAGAGACTGTGTCCCTAAGATTAAAAGTAAAACATGTCTATATTTAACTTTTGAAATATTGAATGGCATCCTGATAATATAATGCCTTTTCTCCCTTCTTCAAACATCTTCTTGGACTTGACGTTGGCGGAGCTGCTGCAGTCGTCCTTACAGTTGTGTATATATGCACACTGAAGCAAAGGCGTATTAGACTTCATCTGAAATCAGTTTTCATTACCGAAAGTGCATCAAGACTAGCATTAAAATGATCTACATCACTTCTACAGCCGCCTTTTTCTTTGTGCATCCATGCACTCTATATGTCCGAGAGTTTTCACCACAGTGTGAATAAATGCACATTGTGCAGCATGTAAAACTAATGAACAGGTGTGTGTGTGTGTGTGTGTGTGTGTGTGTGCGTGCGTGTGCGTGTGTGTGTAGTTTGTGCTTGTTATAGCAAACTCATGCTCTTTCACTGGTCAAGGGAATTGCTCTCTTGTAGCTTCTCTAGGAAAAAAGGAAATCCCACAAATTCTCATGTTGAATTTGAAATCAAAAAAAAAAACCTTAAAAAACAGACATTTAATATTTGAAAGCAAAGTGTGATTTAATCTGCTGGGGGTACATCTGCACATTTACGTATGAATATGTGTGTTGATGATTATGCTGGTGAGACTTTATTTTGATTGAAATAGATCAAATAATCATATAACCCAGAACCGCTCTTTGTCATACCCAGTGCGATCACTCGGTCCCAGATGAAGCCGTTTGAAAACCGTTGCTGTGCCACTGGGTTGGTAAGTTCTCCATCAGCACCAGCACAAATGCATAACCTTTCAAACAAAGGCACACTTGCTCTGCCTCGGGCTACAATTGCCAGTTTCCTTCCTTTTCTACTACTTTCTTGTCGAGGGCGTGGAGGAAACGTACATGAGAGGCAAGTGTGCACAGATGATGAAGGGGAACATTGGTGACAACTCCAAAAACTCTTGACAGACGGTTGCCGAGGAGCTGCTGATAGTATTCTATCTACACGTCTGGAATGCACATTTACACATCAAACGCTCGCTCGCTTTATTTAAAAAGCCACGCGCTCTCACAAGACGTCTCCTGTCGCCGGCAGAAAGGGACGTAAAAACAGCAATAGTGTCTCGGGAGGCACAATTGCACACAGGAGCAGAATGTACCCTGGAATATTCATTCATTCAAAGATACACACACACACACACACACAATGAACCCGCCTTGACAACACCAGACAAACAAACAGTTTGCTTTGGTCTGTGTCGTATGGACACGGGCCTTTGAGCCACTGGTGACAGCCTTAAAGGGCAGAGCCTGTACTCATAGAGCGTGCAGGCACAATACATAACCGTCAATATCAGATCTTCACATGGTCAGTATGAAGCCACAGTCCTCCCATCCCAGTGCTCCGTGCCGCTGCTGGATTGAGGACTAAATAGATTGAAGCTTTAGTTGTACGAAAAATGAAGTAACTTAAATGAATTAAATGCAACACTCAGTGTCTCAATTCCTGTAGCCTATGTGCAGTCCTGTTAGACAGAATATATTCTATTCACTCTTTACTTATTTATTACTTATAGCGGGACTAATAAAGCATTATCTTATCGTATCTATCTTTGCTTATCTTAAATATGGGTTCTATTGTATATCACTTTGTGGCTGAACAGTAAAAACGTCAACACGTTTTTCAGCAGGATGTAGGGAACCCTTTAAACCCGTATTGTTAATTGTTCTTCATTGATATACTGTAAAGAAAAATGAATGATTACTAATTTTTTTTAATGAATGGATGCAGCACCGGTGGCCTTGTTTGAGTCATTCATAGATAAATAAGAGATGAGCGCCACGTTGTCGCTTATCACAGACTTTTTCCTCAAATAGTGATGCGTCGCGTTCTCTTGATGGCTCTCATGAACCATCACAGTGTCCCAGCCTTGGTCCCTGGTTTTATTACCAAATATTATTTTATCATTGTCTAGGATTCCTGATTTTTAAGACAAATATGTCTCTGGATATAAATGTGCTCAGGGTGTACAATTGTTAACCACTAGGGAGGAGGTTAACAGCCACTGTGATTTAACCTCTCCTCAACGCTGTGGGATGCGGTCCGTGAGACTGTGACGTGGACGTGGTCACATAACGTGTAACGTGTAACGGAACACACTTGTGACCACACTCCTTGAGTCAGAGCGTGAAACCGACTTTCAAACAAACTTTCGGCCAGGGCAATGAAGTAACTCTTTGGAACACATTATCATCTCTCACGAGCATTTGTCAAATACTTTGTTTACATGAAGACCGTTCATCCGTGGCTCTTCTGTTAATTAATAGATGGCATGGAAATGAACATAACCGTGCAAGTGTTATTAATGAATTCAACTATGAACATTAACACATTCAAAAAGGAACCGCCCGATGGGAAACGATTGTTACAGATGAGCTGATTTAGTGGGTCAGCTTGGTTATTCAGCATTTTCTGGGGGCTGGAGGATTAAGATTACATCAGTAAAATTTCTATCATTCTATTGGGCTAAATTAGAACACACCTTTTTCATCATACAGTGCATTTCAAAGGCAGTAGGTGCGGAAGCTCTGTGCATCTTTCAGCCATGCTTACAGTGTACACTTTTCTTTAAATGCTTGACATTGTAATGTGGTCATAATCACTGGCATTTGAAGACATCATAAAATGTCGTGGTAGGCATTACAGGAATATCTTCATGTCCTGCAGGATGATGAAAAGGTGACCATGTTCATAACCTGAAATGCCTCATTTAGCCAGAGAGAATAACTACAAAGCTTGTATTCAGTCTGAAAGATCAATAGGCTTTCAGCGGCGATGAGCTGTGGACATCACTGCATGTGCTCCTGTAGCAAGCCGAAATAATCCAATAAAACGTGTGTCAATATAAAGAATCATCTCCCTGACCCCCCTTAATCTCTATCCTTAACCACGAGGCGCTCAAACAAAGCTCAGGGAGATAATGTTCTCCTCGTGCATGGACGGCCTACGCTCGCCGGAGAAAAAAACACGCGCCGATCCGTCTCCTGATGGTATTCATGTATGTTAGTTACAGGAAAACATGCCCGGAGGCCATTGATCTTGATCAGGAGGCAGAAATGCCCCTATTGTATTTCACCTAAACAACCCTTTCATCTTACTTGAAGTATTGACAGCAACATAAGGAAAGAGAATGAGATGAAGAAAGAGAAGAGCCCGAGAAGCACACGCTCCGTGGGATATATATGTACATACATAAATACTTTTCTTTCTACTGATGACATCAGACATCCACTTCTACTTCTTACACACATCTACACTCGAGAGGTTATTGTGTACGACGGCCCCCTGAATTAACAGTGGGGATATTAAGAGGTGGCTGCGCCGCAACTCATTCGCACAAAGACATAAAAACATCTTAGTTGTGGCAGTCTCGTATAAAACACAGTGAGGAGAGAGGGGGGGGGGGGGAGAGAGAGCCAATAGAGGGGTTTTTATTGCAACACATCCAAATATATCCGGGCGATGTGTTACCAAATATGCAGGACCTATTTATGTCAGTGAGCATCAGTGCATCCCACTTACAGACAGAAAGCGCCGCTTCGACTCCGCAGCGCGGCCAGGCAGGCGTACGTGGCGGAGCGTGTCACATACGTGGAGGAAAAGAGCCGCGCGGTTTGGGGAGACGCAGCCACCTTTTAACCCGGATTATGTGGCCAGATTACACCCCTAAATAGGTTTTCTCCACTTCCAAGGCCAGAAGACTCTCGAGTGACGCATGACTGAACTGAGAGGAAAAACAAGCCTGCGGGGCAGACGACGAATCTACTGAGCAGTCCTTATAGTTTGAGGCATTTCATTATTTTCCACTTAGCATATAGTGATGGCAACGGGAAAGAGGAAGCGGAGTTTAGTCAGACTTCCTACTTCTTTTTTTTGTGTGTGTGTGTGGGGGGGGGGCGGGGGGGCTTTAGCTTAAAGATAGGGGGGTGTTTGCAGTGGACGAGGGGGGAGAGATAGTGATACTGGGAGGATGGGGAAGAAGGAGACGGCGCCGCATACAAACTCTGGAAGATCGCTCGCAGATGTGAAAAGGCAATAGCAGCAGACTGCGCCGCTCGACGCTAACCGCTGTTGGCAATGAGTGGGCCTGACTCCTCCCACCCAGGCTCCGGGGCCGGGGACCCTCCCAGGAGGCTGCCGCAGACTGACACGGAAATTCAGGAAGTAATGCTTCAAAGAGCGGAAGGGCCTCTCCCTCGCTCCCTGCCAGTCAGGCTGTCTGTTAAACCCGCGGCGCTTTATTACTGTCACTTCACGTCCGTATTAACCCCTAATCGTTCGTGGCACATAATCACTTTCGGTGTGTTCAGCTCCGGAGCCCGCATGCGAGCCTCCGAACTGTGTGAAGGTTTGGGAATTCTCCTGCTGATTTTAGTTCTTTTAATTTGGCACCGAGAGAAGCTGGAGCTTGTTCACCTGGTTAAACTTTCAACATCAAACTTGTCGCAGCTGCCCAGGTGAATCCATTATTTTTTGTACACTGTCTAATAAGAAAACAGCGATCTCCCGTTGAGCCAAAATAACAACTACTCTGTAATCATCCCGCAGCCAGCCTCATCGAAAGCCCATAAATGTTTATAACATACTATTAAGTCCTTTAATGAAGACTATAAACCTGTAAATATATTGTAGCAGCCAATAAATGATGACTCCCTGCCTCTCAAGTTGGACTAGAAAGTCTGTTTCTATATTCATTTGTATATTTGTTTATGCCTCCCGGCAAATTGCACACGCCAAATGTCAAAAACAGCACGGCAGCCATTTTCCCACTCATGCCTCTGTGTTGTTGTCGAAAAGGCAGGGCATCGAAATCTTTACATCTTTGATTTGTGCGGCCCCAAACAACAGAGCCGCCCTGGGGTGAGCAAGGGGCCCGGCGGCGTGTTCGGATGGATCTTCAATGTCGGCCACGGACCCCTCCGGTAGAAATGCCGATATCTGTTCATAGGGCAAACGGGCCTGAGCCCGTCCCTGCTGGGCTCCCCAGTCAAAACCCCGGTGTGGGTCCCTCTCTCCGAACAATAGCAAACAGAATCACTCACGTCAGCCGTCGTCTGTGTCATGAGAGACCAGTGGCTCGCGAGCACCAACGAGGAGAAAAGCGCGTATTTTATGCAAAGCGAGTGGAGCAGGGGGGCGTCGGGTGCAGTGAGCCACGGCGTTATTTCCACAGTGAACAACATGACTCCCCGTTTGAAGAGCGAGTTTGGGCAATTCATAGGTAACACACGAGTACAGCCATGTCTGTGGCTCTGTGAGGCTGTACGTGTTGCATGCACACCAGTACAGTAAACATGCTGATGTTTAGTAATTACAATGCTCGACCATGTCGCCATCTTTGTTAAGCGTAGTGGCACGCTAATATTTGATAAATTCCCCTTAACGTGAAGCATGTATTGAGCTCTGCGAGCGTTCAGTCATATACCAAAGTACTGTAGCCTACAAAGCAGATTTTAAAAGATATTTTTTTGGGGGGGGGGGGCAAAGAAGAAGAAGAAGAAGAAGAAGATTTCCAGCCAGAGTGGAGTAGGGCGCTGCGGTCCATGGTTGGCATGGTGACTCCTCAGCCACTCGGGCTCCTCACAAGAGAACCTTGTAACCGGGTTGCACTAGATTAGAAGTTAAATGTTCATTGACGGCAGACAATTCCAAGGGTTTGTTGTCAAGTGAACCGCCTCGCGGTTCGCACCGGAGTAGAAGTCCGAGGACCGTCCTCGAGGATTCATCCTTTATAGACGATGAGTTCAGGTCTGCAGCATGACACTTCGTTACCGGTCAGCTAACGAAACAGCGCCGTTGTTGAACCGGACCGAAAACAGTTGAGCAGTACTAAGTAGAACCTGGCGAATGGTTGTTCAAGTAGGCCATTTCAGTGTTGGACATGTCTACAGAAACATTGTCATCCATTCGGCCCATGCCAATAATGTGGCAAAAAAACATCTGTGGATCTAGTTTAAAATTGGGCTAAATTTGATTAATAACATTTGATAAGACTCCGTGAGTAAATAGCCTCTTGTTACACAGTCTTCTTGACTATAATTGTACAATTGGCTAGGCCCTGCTACAGTTGGATATACTGTTATACTTGTCAGTTATATGTATCCTAGCAGTCTAAAACACTCTCGGACGCTTTCATCTCCTGCAAATTCCACGGTAGTTGGGTAAAGATTGATAGTGGGAGCCGCGGACGAGAGAAGAATTATTGACAAGTGAGAAAACGCAGAAAGAGTACTGAAATGTAAAAGAGCAGAGATGAGAGGAGCACATAAAACATAAAATATGAGAACATAAAATGTGCAGTGTGGCAGTGAATGCTTAGTAATTTGAAAATGTGGAACTTTTTTCAACATTAGAAAGAGCGTGTCATTGGCAGTGGCCTCGGAGAGCTCCGTCCATAAGAATCTCTGTGTGCGTGTGTGTGTGTGTGTGTGTGTGTGTGTGTGTGTGTGTGTGTAAAGTGTGTTTTAAGTCCACGAGACACCCTTCATGTCTTATTGGATCGTTGTTGGCGTCCCTCTTGTACGAAGAAGTGCCATTTTCTTGTGGAGATGCCAGCTGTTAACTGCGGCTATGGTGTCGCATCTGTTGCAGTTATTTTGTTGCGTCTGTTGGGCATTATGGACATGGTCATAATGGTGCTGATGATAACAATGCTAGGAGGGCCGGTGATGGCTGACAATGATAGTGACCAGAATGACTGTTGATCTCACACACGCGTTCCAAAAACATAGTTGTTGTTTCGTTCAACAATTTTATCAGGAGTTGCTGTTTTGCTGTTCCGCTGCGAACAAAATGGTAAATGAACATGTAGCTGCACCAAAAAAAAAGCGTTAGGTATCAGAGGATGAGAAGCAAAGTGCAGGAATAAAAGGTGACTGACAGTGCTGGTTCAATTTAAAAGAAAACAGGATAAAAAAAAAGGAAAATGATACAATCTGCAGATACTCAAGATGAGAAACAGCTCTCTCGTGGATAAGCTTCTCTGTGGAGAACTAACCGAGGCCTTCACAGCTGGACTGTTTTTCTTTTTTGTTTGTCAGCATCAAGGAGCACAATGCAGTGACTATGTGAGCACAGACCTTGCCACGAACCGAGGCGCTTTGCTCCGCTTGTTTCTCCCTGTTGCTGTGTACCTGATATTGTGAGTTAATTAGCACACTGCAATTAACGGTTTGGAGTTTAGTTTCCGAACATGCCAAGATCACCAGATTGGAATGTGACACCCCCCAAAATAAGCACCCACACACCTGGCCAAGTTTCACAGGAGCTTCACAAATCTCGTGACGCGCTGGCGTGAAACGAAAATTAATTTTCGCAAACAACGGCTTTGAAAAAAGAGAGGTGATGGCGAGATCAGCCGGGAGCTCAGAGGCCGCCGGGGGGCGGGGCGGGGGGTCCGCATATAGCATCCAGAGAAGAGTGAGACGGGGCAGCGGTGGAGGGGGAGAGCTGAGGGATAGGAAAATCAGCATTTCAATTACATGAAAGCAATTGTTTTTTATCTTGAGTGCAAGTTAATGAAACTAATTAGTCTTTGCAGCATGAACCCTCTGGCACGTCAGATAATCGCCGGGGGCTTAGATAGTGCCAGTCAATTTTTTAGCTTACCGCAGTACGGGGGGATGGGGGGGCAAGGCCTTATCGCCGCAGCAGGCGTCTGACCTGGGGCTTACATCAACGTCAAGACCTCCACTCACCTTTCCAGGCATCCACAACATTATATATTATACTTCTCTCAACTGCAAGAAGGTAAAACAACTCCACAAGGATATTTGCATACGTACACGTGTCTGGCATTGTGTGCAGGAGCCCTCACAGAGCCAAGGTCTCTAAAAGTGTATGCCTTTCATACACACAGTAACCATACAGCGCACGGCATATTGCTATATCACAATACGTGCATCAATAATTTCACCCAAAGCCTAGCCGTCGCACGGGGCGGTGGACCCCTGCAGCAGGGGCTTGTTTGTGCGACTCACGGTGCGTACGAAAAACAATCTGCGAATCTGAGGCAGACGAGGCTTCAAAGGCTGCGGAGGAGACAGACACGTGAGTCTGAGGCTTTATCTCGGAAATGCTTTCAGAAAAATTCAAAAGACAGTAGTTCATTTACCAAGAGCGTCCGAGAAAGCGCTCAGCTGCGAGCCCATCGCACAGGTGCCGCATTCACTGGGGGAAGGCCGCGATGATAAAGAGACGCAGAGATTGGCCGAAGCTCGCAACGAGGCCAGCGTGTTCCGGCTTGGCGAGGATGCGAGCAGAAATCCGAGGGGGTTAGTCACAAGGTCGCTGTTTAGGTGCTGCGGTCGTGTAACAGGCCAGTGAGGGCGCAGGCCACGACTCGTGTCAGACAGTCTGAGCGGCGGGAGCTGTCCGTGGTGCTGAACCCACGCCGAAACGCGGACAGCGGTCGGTGGCGAGCTCTCCGTGGTGCTGAACGCACATGCACGCGGCGAGGCCCTCGCGTTGGACCCCCCCCCCCCCAAAAAAAAGTACACTGAAAATGATGAGCCTTTCCTGTGACATATATCAGGAAGTTCAGTTCACTGCATATTCATACAGTTTTCTAACAGCCACGCGAGAGGCTCATGAATAATCAGCCCCACTGTTGTGGCCTGTAGATGGTTTGGGTTGTTCTAACTGTTGAAGCATGTTGGATGTGATTCTGGCACACACGTTTTTCGTTCATTCCATACAATTTCAAAAATAATTGATGCTTGCAGTGAACTTGTTCTATGCCAAATCGGGCACCGGAGGTATATATATATATATATATATATATATATTTTAAAAAAGGCCACCAGGGGATCTGAGGAGATTTAGAATTTAAGGGGAAAAGGTCAGAACTTTGTGGAGCCCCAGCGATGGACTGATCTGACGAAAGCATCACCTTCTGTTTCTTGTTTTTAATACCTACTATCGATCGGCTGACCTTCATGTATATAAATGGACCGTATACCTTCGGTGTGGCCAGCATGCATCATTCCCACTTATACCGGTTTGTCAAAGCTCTTAGACCCCCTCCCCCCTCAGCTTGTCAGTCAATAGTCAGAAGTGTACGAGGGGTCGTTCGATCCACATCAGAAAGTAATGACGAACGGCTTAAAGTGAATTGGCTTTAGTAATATTGTGGGGTGCATTGGGGGAAACAAAACAGCGCCGCTTTGCAAGGTCTTTCATAAAAAGCCAACATTCAATATTTCACGTTGCAGTTCCTTCTCACCAGGAGACGATTGAACCAAAGTCTTCCTTCAATTATTATCAATTTCTGCGCAGTTGCCTTAAATTCTTGCATTCTTTTTTGAAGAGGATTGGATAAATACTGAGTGTGCAGTTAGTAGCGCTGCGTGGATGTGGAACTGAGTGCAAGCGACTGCAGAGAACTAGAGGGTGGGGAGCACGATGGCGAAGTACAGAAGCTCCAACTAGGTCAAAACTATTCTTTGTCACGCACGATATGCTAAAAGATGCTCCGCCAGCAGGTGGTTCTGAGAGAAAAGCATATCAGTGCCGCCGCAGATTCATCACCAGGCACCATGGGTCCACAAACGTCGGCAGGCGTGCCGCCTGTTCTCCGCAGCCGCTGTTCAGCAGCTGGTCAGCACATGAGCTCTCTCTGGTACTGGGCCCGGCAACCCCCCCCCCCCAAAAAAAAAGAAAGAAAGATAGTCAGACTGCATGTACCCCAGCCCTGGTAATTAAACCAACCCCTTCAAGCTGCTATCGAACAACAAGGTGCTCGAGGACTCGGGGCTTATTCTACATCATTACAGTACATCTGGGAAAACATTGCACTCAAACCTGTGGAGTCTAAGTTTATCTCTGAGCTTGATTTATGTTTAGATCTGACATTAACGTAAAACCCCTGCTGCTGCTCCATCTCTCCTATGGCCTTCAGCTGTGAAACACGCACGCGACCGCACGCGCGCGCACAAACAAACACACTGGACTGGATTGGATGAGTCAATAAATGATATTCTGGAGCCTTGGGCCAAAATGTGAACCTCACCAGGTTGGGTACAGAAGGCAATGAAGAGGCGGCTCACGCATTTTTATTCTTTCTTATTTCCAATACCAGGCAGCAACTTTGTACAACATCTTACAACTGTGTGGGAACATCTCATGAATACATTGTGGCTTCCCACCATTACCGGGCGCTGAGAAGCATGCACAATACATGATGCACTTGCACATTGAATTTCTCACCACCACCACCACCACCAGCGACAACAACAGTTGAGAAATTTGTGTCCCCAAGATATCATTAATGGTAAAATGAACACTGTGCTTGTTATTCCTGTAAAATGCTTCATTTGCAACAGCCGACGCGACAGAGGAGCATGCCAACGAACGTGCCCGTCGACCCACTGTGCCTTTGTCTTCCTCCTAGCTATCCCCGAGATGCGTCCAGGATCTTTAATTAAGTCGGCAGTGTCAGGGAGGGGATGTCCACATCACGCCTCTGACATTTCAGCCCCGCTGATATGGAAACCAGGAGTGCACAGATTCCGTTAAGTGTGCAGGGTGCGTGGCGGCGGAACACGGGGCCCCCCCGCGGGATTCCTCAAGGGGCCTTTCCTCGGTCTGTCATATCCTCCCTGCGAGTAATGGAATCAGTTTGGCTCCTTCCCTCCCAGCTCAGCGCCGTCTGATATATATTGTTGCATTGTACGAAACAAAAAAATGAGTTGCTTAATGTGCAGCAAAGATAGTGATGAGGACAAAACATGAGATCTGTCTCATAGTCTTCCATGCAAGATTATATTGAAAGCACTACGTCTACTTGCAACACACCTGACCGAGGACCGTTCTGCGACTCAGCTGCCTTGTCAGAGACAAACTTTTCTCATGGCTTCCACTAAAAGGATGACTTTGCCGAATATCAGCTCAGTTTACAAATCGTTACATCCTCGCTGGCAGGGGTTTTAATATTTCCAAGGGGAGAACTGTCATAACATGCCTAAATCATGAACGGGGTTCCCCGGCAGGAATATATTTCGGATGCACCGTCGCACAAAAGGCTGATCCCGCATAGACCTGCTCAAGGTTTCTGAAAAGGAGCCTTGTCTTCATTTTGTCCCGACCAGTGAATGAACCCGTACAACACCCTCCTCGGAGAGACTAGAGGGCCTGTGTCAGCTGGGTTCTCTCCGAGCCGAATCTCTGGAAGACAATTGAACACTTTGTGTGCCACTACACAGGGATGAGGCTTGAAGTGGGATTATCTGGTTATCTGCTTATGCCCTTGATATCTGCTATGACTGACTCAGCTGTCAAAAAAAAAAAAAAGGCAAGAAAAAAAGAAAAGAAAGTGGAGCTCCAAACTGATGATGGCGGAGAAAAGTACGGGAGGAAGATTTCGGTGCCGCGACGGAGGCGGAGGGGTCGGCGCTGTGAGGGGTGTAAAAGCTGAGTTCCTCCGAATCCCTTCCTCCTGGAAATGACACATGAAATGCTGGTGCAAACGGCTCAGAGGCTCCTCAGTCCTCAATATTATATATATATATAACTATGTAACTTAATTCATACAAAGTGTGGACAGATTTTTGTTTCCGTCATCACTGCAATTTGCAACAAACAGTTTTGCATCTTTCCAGTGCTACTGTGGCATGTTTACACGCGAAGACCTTATGAGATCGTCCGATGAAGAACGAAAACGTCCCGAGCCGGTTGCCCGGCAGCCCAGTTATTCAACGAGCGAGTGTAAATCCATCACGCTGTCCCGCTTCTACGCGGCAAAGCTAAACCTAGGTTTAACATTCTTTTTTTTTTTTTTTTTAAAAAAGGTCTGTCGGCTCAGAGTGCTAAATTTTCACCGGGCCACTGTCATATTTACTGTGTGAAATGTAATGCAATGGGATGTGGCCATTAGAACGGCTGTAGCTCTTTTTGACCAGAGGCCTCTGCAGCACAGAGCTGTCAGCGGAGCTCGGCGAGGTTTTTCTCATTGGGTCTGAGATGCACAGCGCACCGGGGAGCTGGCGGTAACAGACAGTCGAGTCCTGTGGGGTTCGTGTGCACACGTCCGACACAGACGAGCTCAGTGGGCCCGGATGTTTTTCCGCCGTGTCGTTGTTCGACAAGCCTTTGAGCACACGTCCGGCTGCTTCGGCTCTTTTGAGGCGTGTTTTTGCGTTAGACAAAGTGAAATTTGAAGATGCGGCGCTTCGAAGGTTTCACCACGCATCTGCAATCTGTGCTTTCATTGGTCAGAAATAATGGGCATTCTAAACACATAACATCAAAATCCAATGGTATTTTTAAATGGAATGTCTTAGAACAGGCGTTTTGCTCATAGAAACTTCTAAACACTGAGAATTATTTAAATTTTTTTGGCTCTGAACTATGAGATGGGATGAAAATCCATTTGTTACTGCAACAAGCAAAACACCCACAAACAAGTGGCAAAAAACAGCTGAACAACAACAAATAAATACATTTCTATATTGAAACTCACCAATTTTGCCTTTTGTTGGCCCTCAAAGGATAATTTGATGTATGGATGGATGGATGGAAAATTTAGGTTGCTAATAGCCTTATAACATTACTTCTGCATTAGCTGTGTAATCACAAGCTTTCGTGTTAAAGAAAAAAAAATCAATTATTCATTTAGGTCATATAGGTATATAGTGCGGTCAAATATTAGTATAGCGCCGAATCACAACATACATTATCTCGAGGCAATTTACATAGCGAGGTCGAGACCTCACACTATTACAGAGAAACCCAAGAGTTCCCACAGTGAGCAAGCAAACCGGACTCAGTTGTGGCCTCGACCGGTTGGGGTGAGAGGGGAGAAACGGGGGAGAGAGGAGGGGTCTGTTGGGAAGAGAGAGGAGGAAAGGCGAGAGAGAAGAGAGGGAGAACAGTTGTATAAACGCTGCATTAAGCTCTATCCGACTAATTCTTAGAATTACAAAAATAATACAGACACCTAAGATGCAGTGACAATGTTAATACAAAAAACTTGGGTAACAATGTCATTTACAGTGCTTGTAATAGATTCATCGGTCGTGCGGTTACGAAACAATGTCACATTTTGAACAATATTATGATCTTTCCATCTTCTGTGACCCGACTCATAGAGCAGGGAAGTGACACAGTAAAGTGGCAGAAGCCCGACTGGTGTTTTGCAGGTACAACCTTCAAGAACCAAATGGCCAAGACTTTGATGATAGATTTCCCTAATTTCAGGGCAAGTAACAGATAAAAAGAATAGTTTTATTGTCAATAACTCATGTTAGATAAACGTGTCAGATAAAACTCGCAGAAAACTGAAAATCCCCCAAAAAGTGTGAACGCACATGATGACAACACATATTCACATAGTGTGACTATGACAGACATGTCTCTGACGACACGGCAGCACCCTCCATTCCTCTGGGGATGTAAGCCGGAGGAGAATAAGAACACAGGCTGGACCGGATAAAAAATGAAATACCTGGCGAGTTCTCCGGCCCTGATCCAGTGCCGCTGTGCCGGCCGACATTGACGGAAGCCCAGGGCGCTTGCCACAAGATGAGCTCCTCACATCCCGCGGCCTGCTGGCGACTGTGCCCTTTCTTTCCCCCCCCCGTTGTGTCCAAATCCACAGATTGGATTTACAGGCCTCTAAAAATGATTCAAACGTTTACTGCACTGCTCACTGAACAGGACGCCGTCGAAATGAAATATAGGAGGAACAGGGCAGACATATTTCATCGGAACCTTTTACTCACTTCTAATGTCACAGCTGGTACACGGGGGCGCAGGGTCAGACTCAGATTGTTTCAGTTTTTGAGCCACATTTTTTACTAAGGATGTTAAAATACATTTGACTTTTTCTTTAATCCGAGACAGAATGGACAGTCTGGCTTTTTTAAAAGAAAAAGAAAGTGATTTGATCATTTCCCTGTTCTCCTTCTGCCGTCCTCTCGCCTAACCCCTTTCTCCAGATACGTTGGAGGAAAAATGATAGGAATGACATCTAGAGCTGCAACAGTTAATCGATTAGTAATCAACGACTTAATTAATCGACCACTATTCTGATAACCGACTAATCGGTTCAGGTAGTTTTAATGAAAAGAAAAGTCAAAATTCTCTGATTTCAGCTGCTTCAGTGTGAATCATTCCTGGTCTCTTTGCTCCTCTGTGACAGTGAGCCGAATATATTTGGTGTGTGGACAAAACAAAACATCATCTTGGGGTTTTGGGAAACACGATCGACATTTTTATGACAATTCTTTGGACCAAACAACTAGTCGATTAATCGAGAAAATAAACGACGGATTAATCGATCATGTTTGATGATTGATCAAATTGAGACAAGCTGCCAGTAACACACACGCGATGCACTGACTCACTGTACCGGAGGTGAGGGCAGTGGAGGAAAAGCACTTTCAAAGTTACCGCTAAAGACATGCTTCACTGTGGATATAAAGAAACACATGAATATACAGAAATTATTACGAGGGCAGTGGACGACATGTCGTTTTTGATCCCGGGTACTGGATTATATATATATATATATATATATATATATATATATATATATATATATATAGAGCGCAGGGGGTTAGTAATGCGAACATGTGTAGGGAGGAAGAGAGATGCGAGTCCGTTGGTAAATGTCAGGCGGTGAGCAGTGAACACATTTCAACCCCTCTCCGCGAAGTGTTGCGGCGCGCTCATTGATCTGCCCACTTGTAGACGACGGACAGCTAAATCACACTCGGGAAAATCCCCTTTGACCCGAAATGTCATCCGGCGGATTTCCGAAGCGCAACATGGGCAGGGGAAGACGAGCGCTGGGGGGGGAGAGGACAGCCTTGAGAGGACCGTCAGCATGGATTTCCTGGATTAGTGTCTGGGGGCGGCCGTGCGGAGTGACTGAGGCTGTGTTTGCGTGCGGCTACGGGAAGGTCATTAATTAAAACCGCTTGTAATGCGCCCAGCTCTGTTCCACACATCGCCCCCTCTGAAGCACTGCAGCGGAGGAGGAGGGTATCTGAGCGGAGCGTGTCAAGGAACTCATGTCATAAGGTCAGCGGTTAGCCTTGGCGTCGGTGTCTTTTCCTCCGCATCCCTCTCGCTGCTGCAATTTGTCTTTTTTCCCCCCAAAAAATTGCCGGGCCGCTGTGTTCAACCTCGGCCACTTAAGATTCATCCCATTAAAGTCCACAGCAGTCAATTTACCAGCACGCGTTAATGGATGAGTCGGGAGGCAGGAGTTAGCTGGAGATTGGAGCTGATTACGTCCTGGTTCCGTTCATTTGCACAGTCACCAGTTAATTGACTCCTGAGCGGCGATCCATTGGACACACACACTATCTGCTGCCAACCTGCTCCTGACCTCACCGGCAGCAGGGGAACAAAAGAGCAGCGCTCATTTAAACAAACTGTTTTTCCCTTTTTTTGTGTCTGCGACACGCGTGCATGGGGTTGTTTGTGTGTGTGTGTGTGTGTGTGTGTGTGTGTGTGGGCGCTCGTAAAACAGACAGACAGAGAGAAGAGACGAGGAGGTGTCATTATCCGTTGCAGGGATGAGTAACAGGGAAGATGGGGACGGCGGCAGAAAAAGTGAGAGGTGATGCGGACAGTGGCGTGTGATTCCTCGGGTAGGACAGCGAATGACGACCGGCGCTATAAAGAGGAGAGAACATGCGTTGGCCACGTCCAGTTCTCTGATGAGGCGCAGGAGCGCGATAGTTCCGTTGTTGCTCGACGCGCAGTGGGATCCGTGTCCACTTTATCACCTGGAGGTGCTTACGCAGATGAAAGTTTGTCTGCACCCTAAAGAAGGAATATTGCTGACTCCTAGCTCTGGTCCGCTTTGTGTTCACGCTGGCTTTTTTTTTTTACAAAATAAATGAGAGGAGTCCTGCGTCATCATTGTTACGGGGACCCGCATGGGAATTCACATGCTGACACGTACTGTATTGGCTATAAATTGCTCTTTTCTGGAGAGTTTGGGCGAACGCTTTGTTCACCATTGATGATCAGCGTTAATAGAATTTGACTGATGTGTAAATTTATGCGAGAATCACACATCTGAAATATGACCCCTTCGCTTTCACGACACAACCAACCAGCTGAGCTGCTGCTGTGTATCTTCAACTCAGTGCAAAACTATAGCCTAGCCCTTTATTCACAACTGAGTCGACACATATATGATTGTTTATGAGGCCTAAGTGGCCTTATGATAAGTGCTGGTGCTGTTACGTCTGATTGCCGTCATGCACAAAATTGAAAATGAACTGTTTTTAAGTTACTAATCGAATGGTACTTTTCATGAAATAATCACAAATATACTATCTTTAACATGTCAACTTTCAAAAGAAATGAACTCACGGCATTGCGTCGACGCTGCTTCACAGTGGATTGACGTGGATTTCTTTTTTTTTCATGCCAGACCAGGAAGAAGCGAACAGGAAGTGACCAAATGGGAAGTGACATCACACCGTCAACAGAAAAAAACTAAACCCTGTCACTTTTATTAATGAGCTTTTTAAATTGTAAAGCAGCCAATAAACTTTTAACATTTTTCTTTCTTTAACTAAAATATCAGTCTTTATTTATGCAACACATACAAAATTGCAACACAAAGTGCTTCACATCCAATGAAATGCAACATAAAAAGAAAAAAGAAGATACCCCCCTAGACGAAGACACACATTATTATTACAATGTGTAATTACCCCCTGGGGATAAATAAAGTTTTCTTGAATATATCTTGAACATAGACATTTACTCACAATCAAACATACGTACCAACAAATTGAACAACAAAACCGAACGAATGCATCAAGGTCAACACAGGAGGTACGTCTGTGACCGAGAACACCGTACCAGCAACCTGATAAGAATGAGCCTGTTCATTGGTCCAAAGCTTGCGCGGCGTAACTTCTCACATATTTTCTTTGATTTTACACTTTAAAAGCATTTAAATGCAGCGTTTAATTCGGTTACTGTTACGGTTAGGGTTGTGGTTAGGGTCAGGGTTAAGGTAAGGGTTGTGGTTAGGGTCAGGGTTAAGGTAAGGGTTGTGGTTAGGGTCAGGGTTAAGGTAAGGGTTGTGGTTAGGGTCAGGGTTAAGGTAAGGGTTGTGGTTAGGGTCAGGGTTAAGGTAAGGGTTGTGGTTAGGGTCAGGGTTAAGGTAAGGGTTGTGGTTAGGGTCAGGGTTAAGGTAAGGGTTGTGGTTAGGGTCAGGGTTAAGGTAAGGGTTGTGGTTAGGGTCAGGGTTAAGGTAAGGGTTGTGGTTAGGGTCAGGGTTAAGGTAAGGGTTGTGGTTTGGGTTAGGGTTAGTTGTCTCACATCTCACATCAAACGACAACTTCTTCCGCACCTATCAAATCGACAGCACTACTATAAAAAAAGATTCACTACATCTACCGCTCTTCTTTCGCTTTTCTGCCACATTTCAATATCTGCCGCTATCAAAGGAGAGGGAAATCTCCGGAGCAGAATCTTCCGGAAATTTGCGCTGGTTGCCAGCCGCCATTGAAAACGACGAAGAAGAAGAGCGCACAACCAATCGCGTTGCGACCTCTTCGCCGGTCGTGGCCCAGGAACACGGCCTCAACCATAGCTCCATCACAGAGGGGCTTCTCTGCTGAAAGCTACTGAGTCATTTAGCGACAATGGATGATTCAACATAGTCAGCCCACATTAACACACCAGAGTTCATTTGAACTGATCCAGTCCTCGTTGGATCGAAGACGCCACAGGCACAGACACTTTTTTTCGCAAACGACATCTGGCAGTAAATTGGCGTAGTTGTCCGTCCCGCTCTGGATGCCGACAACATATCACATCAGCACCGACAATATTTCGTGAGGGTCTTGGCTTCCAAGAGATCCGAGCCCAGCAGCCCATTTGCTCAAATTTCTGCCAGGGGGGTTCAAAGGAGACAGACGAGCTCGTGGCAGGTGAAGCAGGCGCTTGTCAGCGGCCGTGCCACGGAAACAGAAGTAACCATGGTAATCCGGCGCGAACATGTCAGCTCGGCGAGCCCGGAGACGCACTGCTCCTCCTCTGTCATTACGCCGCTGTGGATTTGCCGGTCGGAGAAAAAAAAAAGTGCCACACAGTAGACTGCACAACGACCAAAAGGATAACACGTTTCATACAGCGCTACTGTGTGGTGTTGAATCAATGTAGTCGTGCTGAGTCCAAATATTATCCACTAGTTTTTTAACATCAAGCATATCGTAGATCCAGAGTCGCGGGCGGGTGACTCGCAATTTTAGAAGCGAGGCATTAGATTTCACTCATAAATGTTTTACAATCCGGCAATATTTATGATCATCCACATTTATGGCTAATCTATAGTGGAACCATTAAGCATGCATTAGTGAGTGAGGTCTCTTTGACCTAGTCCTGGTCTTCATAGAGAAGTCAATAGCCTGCATTAAGCCTGCCTAAATAAAACTATGGCTTGGCAAGGTTTTTTTGCACCAGACATTTGAGTACCACTTTCAAGACTCCCTCCGCCTACTGCTAATTGGGACATTCATAACTGGAAACATGATCCCCCCCGTGACTATTTTAAACCTCAGGGACACGGAGGAAGAGGCAGGAGAAGAGAGAGAGCGTGAGAGAGACAAAGTAATATTGAAATAAAACAGACCCATTAGGAATGGATGTATTGCCAAATGAACAGTTAACAGCAGAAGTCTGTCTATCTAATTACATTTCCTTCAAATGACCCCTATATTTATGACTTCGAAATGTTATTTTGGCTACGGCTGGTTCCTTAAAATACTCTGAATGAGTCTCATCAAATTTGTGTTTTGATAATTACATCAAAGCGGGAGTCAATGCTCAAGAAGTGGATTAGTGGCGCCATGGCATCTTCCATGAAAACAGCCCAATAGGCAATCTGGCATCCTACTGAGTGCATTTTCCAAAGCACAGACTAAAATATGAATGCAACTGTTTTGCCACTTGCCTCTGAGTCCCACGCAACTGCTGAATGAGACAAAAGGCAATTCGCGAACAATGGCTCAACTCTTCTCCACCGACTCCTGACGTTTCACTCCTGAGACGAGAGAGAGAGAGAGGTCCGCCGGCGTCTCCGCTTTGACGCGCTCGGCTGGTGCAGGCCGAGACTGCTGCAGTGCCGTGGCTCTGGGCGCATGTGCTGCGTTTGTGAGATGAATAGTGCCACGTGAATGACTCTCCGCAACACTCCACCTTCGTTGTCACCAAGTCAAAATCTCAGGCTACCGTGGATCGGCCGTTTGGCTGACGTGAACGCGAGGAGACGCGCGGGTGTGGTGCGGCTGGCAGCGAACGTTCCCAGCGGCCCCTCTGCCAACGCCGGCCTTTCACACCCTCGACTGTCTTGTATCTCTGGTGCTCTCACCACGCCCAGGGATCGACTACGTAGCACACAGAAACCCCCTTCAGTGACATGACTGCCTCAGTTTAGCCAAAATGCGTGACAGAGCTGTCTTCCGAGAAAAAGCACCAGGTTCCAGTTATGGCAACATGGTCACGGCACACTAATGAGAGGCGACATGTTAAACTGTTCAAAATGCAAATGCCCGTTGCAATTTTCCCCGAGCTTTTTAAATGGGTTCTCCCAGTGGTTTTAAGTGGTGTGAGGTGTTACATGTCTACAATTTGAATCCAATTTATACCGATATTGACCCATGAAAGTCACATGCAAATTGGCGTCGGTCGCATACAGGTCGCGTGAGCCATCTCGGCGGCAGGGTAAGAACTTTTTTTACGGCTCACAAATAGCGAATGGATGGTTGGACAGTCCCTCTTTCTCCCTCACTCGCTCTCCTTCCCTCAATAACTCAGCCCCGGCATGAATATAAATGCAGCCTGTTGAAGAGCAGGGACCGGGTGCCGGTCAATGGCTTTATGCTCGGCCTCTGACAGCAAGCGCTCCCCCTAATGGGTTCAGCCTGACTGGATTCAATCATGTCCCCTGATACCCTCTGAAGAGGATGTAAATTGTCAATCAGAACCCCCCCCCCCCCCATCTCCCGCCGCTGTCTTCCCCTCGTTCCCCGTGATCATCTTGCCATCATTCACCTTGCAATTTCACAGCCTCTTCGTACAGCCTTTCACATATTAACCCCACCTCTGGTTTTTCCTGTTTTCGATCTGCCCCCAAAAAATATTGACATGAACATCATCCAGGCTGGGTGAAATGACGAGCAGAGAAGGTCATGTACGTACAATATTAATCAATTCACAGTAACGTGTGCGATAAAGGAAAATATCACGCGTCTGCGGCACATTTTCAAGTGTTTGTGCTGCACGTCTGTGGCATTTCAAATGAGAGGCCTTTCTTTCTGAAAAATAGAAAATTGATAAAAAGAAGCATTCCTATTATTATCATACAGAGGAGAGGTCGAACCACGCAATGCTCTAGACAACCCGGTCAAAGTCAAAGATGGTCATTTTGTTTATGTTTAATCCAACCATTTTTTTGGCCAACAGCAACAGCTAGGAGGTGGAAACATGTTTTGGATCTTTAAAGGTTAATACAGTTATTGGTTTGCCTCATAATTGAATCACGTTGGATTAGCTTCATGCAAAGGCAATCAGGCGGTGGAAGCTCTTGCTGGGGGGCAGGCACAATGAGAAGAAAATCAAACATATTTCCACAGTGGATATGACAATCTAATCCACCCAGTGTGCTGCAGGTGCACCAAGCTGAATGTGAAGGACTTCTCCATGCTTTGTTTTTTTAATTAATATTCTGCTGCTTAAGTCACAAGACACGAGAGAGAAGCATGATGAGCCTCGGGGCTTAATGGTTTATAGTGGTTACGTTTTTGCTAATGCTATAGTTTTACTCACAACAGCAGAAACTGTGCAAGTTTCACTCTCAGACTTCATTCCTCTTCTCGCCAAGAGCTGTCTCCAGTGCAAAAGTTAAACTTTTGTTTTGCCACTATTTCTGTCATTTCTTTGCAAGTGAGCATGCTGACCAGCTCAAGGGTCCAGTGTTCGTATGTCTACACGGCCCCCCGGCCTCATAACTTTGGTAAGGCTGCTGAAATATCGTGTTCATAGCAAACAAAAGCTGAAAAGATAATGGACGCAAACATTTTGCAAGATATACTCTGATGGCCGATGAAAGTTAAAGAGCTCAGCCCACTTTCTAATAGTTCACCACAGTGTCGGAGACATTCGAAAAATAGGGGGACTGGGCTGATGCACTGCGTTTATCTTTGATGCGTTGCAAGGACACTTTAAACACCCTCTAAATAATTGATTTTTCAAAAGAAACATCAGATGTAGGCATTACAAACCCACAAGCACCCGTGTCAGTAGGTGATGTATGGAGGCCCAGTTGAGAGCTCATTTCCCTCCCACTCTACCAGAGGAAGAGGAAAGGCCAAAGTGAATAACCTCTCCATCAACAGGGGGGGGGTAAGAGAGTGGAGAGGAACGTGCGATGGAAATCTTGTGAGCTGAAGGACGGAGCTCTGAGGAGACTGGAGATGTTTTAAGCGGAAGCATTTATCGCAGCTTAAAGGACCAAGGAGAAAGGTGAAGGGGAAGACAGACGTTGACGGGTTAAACAGTGTGATCAATGCAACAAATTCAACTAATCCTTTGTTGGTACTTTAGTGTGATTGCCAGAATTTTACATTGGCCTGCATAATGTTGATGACACTCAAGGCAGTCTTACGATATACATCTTATGGTGAATGAAGAAATTATAGTGCAGGTTTTTTTTTTGAAATGATAACCCAAATAACTGAAAGAAAAAGAAAGAAAATAATGAAAAAAGAAGAACAAAGTTAGTATGATGGTGCATGTACAGGCATTTACAGCCATCCATGTTGCGTATTTGTACATTTACAGACTCTATTGAGCTGCATGTCATGACTTGAATGTATACGCCTTCCTGCACATCCTTATCAGGCCTTAGTCACTATGATTATACGTATATTCCTGCTGATGGGAGCAGACACTATCAGCCAATGCTAGAAGTTGAAAATGAACAATTGCTTTACAGGAAGGGGCCCTCTGTCTGACCTGACGAGAAGCTTTTACCGAAAGACTTAAAGGAAGAAAGTTCCCTCTGAGAAAAAAGAAAATAAAGTCCGCTGTACTTTTCCTTTCTCTGTCTGCCTCCTGCTTCCACTTTTTCATGCATTCAATTTTTTTGCATCGACCCCCACCCACCCACTCACCATCTCCCCTCTCTGTGTCTCAATCCCCTTTTGCTTTTTTTTTTGGCCCTCTCAATCCTGCCTCTCTTCAGTGCGTTGTGCCTGGCAGATGACTGCTGAAAGGTGGAATTGGATGCTTCCCTCGTAGCGCTTTCCTTTGAGACTCGTAGGAGATTTTGTTTTTTGCTGGAGTGAGTGTTTACAGCTCACTGGCTCACCGTCCTCCGGAAAAAAAAAAAACATCAACTGTCTGTCACGGTCAGCCGTGGACCTTAAGATTTGAAAGCATTCAGACAATAAACACACGCTCCTATTACACCATTCACCCCGTGTGATATAACACACGATCATGTGTCCGGATGCTTTTCGGCGATGGTCTTTTTCATTTTCTTGTTCTGAGGAACGGGAGACAACATGTTGCTGCTCACGGAGGGTGCTGCTGTGTGCGCCTGGTTTAAATTGCAGCCGTTATCATTCAGATTTGGTGAGTCAGTCCAACAGATGTGTGCTCTATAATGTTGCTCACAAGTATGACTCAGTCCCTCCTTGTTGCCTCTCAATGACGAGTTGGAAGTCGCTCTCCAATTGTACTGGAAAATGGATTCCTTTATGGACGGAACTCTGGGCGTTGGGCGTTCAGCGCCTGAAATGTGCCCTCAATGCTTCACCACCACTTTTGACAGATTATAAGAGTCAACGGAGGCAAAAACCGTTCAACGTCCTTATCGAATGGCTGATGGGAAAAGGTCACTTCAGTTCCCCCACATTACCCCGACCCGCTGAGTCACGCAGCAGCAGCCGCAGCAGTGGCAGACTACTCAGTTGTCTGGTCCCCCCCCGTTTTTCCTTCCCAACAAAGCAACGGAGGGTTTAATCCCCTTTCCACCGGTTGGAAACCATCTCCACTCTTATCTGCCTCCCGTTCTGCTTCTCTTTGAGTGATGGACAGGCGGCTTGAGCGGTTATGGAAGGCGGCCAGACAGGTCAAAGGTGAGCGAGCAGGATAATCCCTTCATGAAACCCGCCTCCCTTGCTGAAGTAAAGCTGGCTGTAAGGAAGGTCAGTGTGTAGGCTCTGTCGCTACTCAGCATTAGCCAAAGATTGCGCCGCTCTATTCACTCCCTTACCTTGAGAAGCACACTGCTGACTTATCGTCCTGGAATTGGCTTTGCAGCGTGAATGCAGCCGAAGAGAGAGGCCAGTTTGAATGGAGCTCGAGTGCTTCTCTCTATCCTCTATCTCCGGTTTTCCCTCTCCCTTGCCGTTATCTCAGCCTGATCTTTCCACAAACTCGGTGACCCCCGGTGTCAGGAATTCAGTCTGTCTACTCTCGGGGATCTGTGGGTATTTAAGATCGCCCAAGTAAAGAGTGACTCTTGTTGAAAGGGGTCGTGCCCTTTTGTACAGGGCGACACAGGTTCAAACCTGTTCTGAGGAAACACGTCAGTAACTCCAAAGAAACTCATCAAATTTAAGCCTCTTTCAGTTTCACCTTGCAGATACCCACAGTGACGAATTGTGTGGCTTTAAATCTGTGCTAATCAATATTTTTTTCATACCAGTAATGGAATAACTGAGTATGTGTTAAATGAAATGGTTTTTAGGGCTGCACGCTAAGTGGCTAGCTGGCACCAGATGGAATACATGTACAGTGATCGACCGTGGGCCTGAAATGAAGAAGCATTTCGCTGCTAAAAAAGCCTGGTACTTATTGTTACCCTAGCACGTTTGTATTGCCGATCATCATGTGATGCTCCAGCGCCGATGACTCTCAGGGATTAAGGGCTGGGCCTGTATCTAATGGATGGATTTGTAGACACAGTGTTGTTTCCGGACACAGCAGGAAGTAAGGCGACTGTTGCGAAAAGTTATGTTAAAGTCACTCTTGCATTACCAAATATCAGGCCGACAAATTTAGCGACTTGTGAACACTAGAGATTGCATGTAGCTGCTAAACCATGTGTGTCCTCTAGGAGCTGTCAAATGAACGGTATTATTGTTCCATGTGTGCCAGATCAGTAAATAGACAGCTGGTTTCCCTGAAATGGTTTACCATATAAACTTAATGAGGTAAAAAATATGGCAATGTCTTGTTTACAGTTGGTCCTGCTGGTTTGAAAATCAACACAAGCAGTTTGATGAGAAAAAAAAAAAGTGGATTGTGAATGTTTAAAAAGGAAAGAGAACTCTCCCAGAAATGCTCACAGGACCTTTCATGCTTGCAGCATCCATCTTTTCTCATCACGTCAATATACCATTTGGATTCCACTGCTCTACACATGTGTAGCTGAAAACTGACAGCCGACGTCTGAGGAAGCCTTGAACAATTACATATCTGCTTCCCTCCCAGTTTGAAAACTGAAAAGCAATGGCTGCATTCTTTTTTTGGGGGGGCTTGTTTGTTTCCTTGTTCTCAACAGCATCACTCTTTTTTATCACGCTTTTTTCTCTCTCTCAGCAAGTCCCCTGTCTCATCAGGTTAATAGTGGCGTATTGAGTAAGGCATTTCCACAGGTGGTCTCCTTGGGCCAGAGCCCTACCCCACTGTCCCTAGTCCAATTACAGCAAGAAGGAGAGGACATTTTTATTGGTCTGCGAGGGGACATTTCCATGGCCACCGCCATCTCCAGGAGAAGAGTCGCCTAGCTCTCAATTACTCCTCCATCCTGGACCGGCAGGGGGAAAGAATACGTCCCCTGCTGAGACCCGGTGAGTCCCAGCGCATTACCAGCACAGAATTTCTGACCTACTTCAAAGAGAAAAAAAAAACAAAACTCACACCCCACAACTTATTTCCATCGCTACCTACAGCATATGATTGGATATGCGATGAGTGATTCCGTGATTCCCACGGGCAGAGAGGCACAAGCACACAGACTCTTAGAACATACAACACATAGAAAGCATTTAAAGCAATTTCAATAAGTCCGAGTGCACAAGTGAGACATTATTTCAAAGGTAATAAACAAGTGAAAGCCAATCTGACAGCAATGATTAGCATGATCTGTATTGCTCCTCACATAAATAAGGCATCCTAAAGTGCAATATTGTCAAAATAATAAAAAAGAACTCATGCCAGACTGGCCAAACAGTGCTGTTCCTCAAAAGTATGTAGCGCATGCAAATGTTGCTGACCTGAAAAAAGGTAATGTACCAACAAGATGTATAGAGTTGAAAAGTTTGATTTGCTGAATTCTACTTGAATTAAAACGGTCTCAAAATGAGCAGTGGACTCACGACTTGGGTCAAGCATTTCACATACGATATATCGAATGACAGGCACGTATCAAAAATAAACTCTCATTTAATGTTCTCATTCGATGTGAAAGCCTGGGCTTACGTGCCGCGAGGCATAAAAAGAGACGAGCAGACAGACATTCACCCACTACAAAGCCACAAGGATGCTGCAGTCGTACTGTAAATCCATCAGCATAAATATGCCCACATGCCAGACTGTGATAAGAAACCAGTGTGCTACAAGGAAGAAACGGCATAATTGTGCAATAGAAAATGTGCTTTTAATTTCAGTTCATAAAACTTAACGATGCACTTATCCCACTTATTTATTACATTTTAAGAGAGGGAGACAACACGTTGTGTTTCATTGTGAAGTGGTTTTGCTTTAGCGTTCATCATGAGCAGCCGCCCGTCGGCCACTAGCCGTGGTGCAATGCTGAAGGCAGCAGCAGAGCGCATGAAATCAGCCGTTGACAACGACAAGTGCCTCTTGCCCACCTAGAAAAAATATTGCTTTCACAAAAGTAGGTGAGTGTCATGTTTTGTTTTGACTGTGTCATTCCTTCACGGTTTCCTTCTATCATGTCGGCGATAGGCGCCTTCGCTTATTTCCTAACACTTTACTTCCTGCCCTTGTGTTTGCCCACCTGTGGACTTGTGTGCCCCGACCGGATGAGCGCTATCTGCGTCTCATTGACTTCTCTAGGCACGAGCGTCTTTATTCTGTCCACGTCCCTCAGTGACAGTTCCTCTTTGTACCTTGACTCGTGCATTCCAGCAGTTTTCCCTCGCATCCAAAGTTCCTGATAAGTTTTCTGACCTTGCCTTTTGCTTACACCTCACTTTAAGAATTGTGTGCCTGATCTCTTTGTGCGCCTGCCGGTGAACTGAACCAGTTCTGAACCATTCCGGTGTTCCGCTTGTTACAGTGAGAAGCCCAAACCACAGTCTGCGGTGCCAACAGGTGAACTCACAGTTGCATCCCGACGGCAGCTGTGCACGCTCAATTGTCCTGATGCAATTACATTGAAAACTAGAAAGCTTGGATGTGGCACTATTGTCAGAAGTCTAAGAGATCATCCCATCTTCAGTTGGATATAGTTGAATTGCTGTTGTTAGACATAGAAAGGCAGACTTATAGTCGGCACCGTGAGGGTCCAGACCAGGCAGCTCATGAAAATAAGCACAGGAGAAAAGGCTCAGATGCTAATGCTAATGCTACCAATGCTCTGCAGTAATGTGATGGAAAAGGGGAAGCTATGCAGTCGGGTAATTTGCCTGCAGGACCCAGACTAATTCTGGGAACTCATTTAAATTTGCTCTGCTAGAATATAGAATAGAAAATTTCTACCTCAAAACCAGCAACCCCTCGTTCACAGACATTGTGGAATCATCATCACAGACATCTCCTCTCTGTGCGCTCTAGTCAGTTGACATTTTCGCATCGCTCAACCGACCTCACATGATTCGTCTGCGTCCGTTGGCAACGCCTCCTGGAGAGGGAAAATGATCCGAGAGGTCCCAAACTAATACGCATCGGCAATGCCCGAACATTCCAAACATAATTCCTCCTTAACATTTTATAAAGCAGGATAATGTCACACTATTTATTACTGAACGTAAACACAAGTGAATTAAAAAGCAGTTCAGTTACAGAGCGAGTGACGCGTGTCGACGAATGACTGATTTCAATTTGCCTCTTGATGAGAATTAGAAAGTCATTCGGGACATGCCGACAGAAACGATTCGATTATGGCTCTGAAATAACAAGTTGCTAGTGAGTTCACACTGACATGTAAGCATTCATTCTCACAGGACCTGCTGAGAGAAGAACAAGACGCCGAGGGTACAGCCCCGAAAGGTTTGTGCCCGGAGAGCTGTGGCTGCACTCACCTCACCTTTTAGCCTTAAATAATCCACCTCTGCAAATCGATAGTATCCACAAAGCCAGATTCCCTCGGTATAATCAACACCTGTGAGTAAAAGCAGAAAATTAACGCTCTGATAAATGTGAAATAAATTATTGCTATAGATCAGGTTCCCGCGTTCCATCAATCATCTCCTTCCCTTCGCCGTCCACCAGTGAGCAAGACTTTGCTGCTGCATGCGCCTCCTCAATGAATTTTCTCTACCCGCCTTGATCTTTCCCTTTTCCGAGCTGTTTTCTCTCCCTCCCGTCCTCCGCCGCTCCGTGTCAGCCTGCCGCTGCTCTGAGAGAATGTTTTATGCAGCGGGCGTCCGTGGAGTGTAGGTTCACAAAAACAACTCCCCTCATCAGATGAAGAAATGCCTGGTTTGCTCCACTGAGAAATGATGTAAAGTATGCAGGAATAATAGTGGACACGGACTCATTTCTTATAGGAAGGCAGAAGGCTGCTGGAGGAGCTTAAATTGGTATTTTGTTACAGCTCCAGGTGCATATTGAACTTTGTTGGCTGCACTGGAAGGACGACTTTTTATTAGCCAGGGGGAGATACAGAGAGAGAGAGAGAATGACAGAATGATAAAGAAAGACAAAGAGCTGGGACGGCAATATTGGCAAACGGCGCTGTTAACAGAGCTGCACAGATCCAAACATAGAGTTGGCCAGTGATTGGTCGGATGTGGTTAGGACTTGGCACAGGCTGCAACAACAGCTGCTTGGAAATGATGGAGGCCGCGGAGAAGGGGGACGGGGGGAAGAGCAGGACCGCGACAACAAATCCAGAATTACTGGGTATATTCTGTTGTGTCCGTCCATTCTCCCAACACAGCTCAGACGGATGCCGTATGAAAAAAAATAGGAGGCCGCGGCAAATGAACGTCAGGGAAAGAAAAAAAACTACAGGATACAAATGGGAGCATAGTGTTGGTACTGCACATACGCTGAGAGGAACATGTAGTAATTGGATGCCTTCAATCTTAAGTCCTCCTCTGAGGCTTGTTTGGTGGGCCTGTTTCATTTCACGCCTTCATCTCGGTCTAATGGGACAGATCATAAAGACATTAAGCGATGGAAACAAAATGAAACTCAAGCCCGTGTGCTATTGAAGCTCCTTACAAAAGGAAACATCAACAAATGTGCGCGAATACACATCAGCCTATTTACAGGCAATCAAGCCATTTTGTATGAATATAACTTGACGGCGCTGAAACACTAATCAATGCGGCAGTTACTCTGCAGCTCCTGCGTAATGTGACTCTGGTCTGAACATGTGGTGCGTTTAACCCAACGCAGATACGGACGGCATCTTCCGTATTCATAAATCACGTCCCATCAGATTAATACAGAACTATGGTAACACAAAGGACATAGTGCAAAGGCAAAAAAACCCATAAACACATCCAGGGATTACTACGTCACCACTCATTATTTTTTTCCACCACTACTATTTACCCACTCAGATGATCACATCACATTACACTTAGAGTAATCTGACAGAGGGACTGACAGCCCCCCCTCCCCCCTCCACATCTCTCCCTGCACTTTTCTTCCACTGTGGTTTTGAACATTCAGCCATCTCTTTCAGCAGGCGTGATTGCAGCAGCGGGGATGGTCCAGGATGCCCTGTGGCGTGGCGCGGTGACCAGCAATACAGCGGCGTGTAAATCATCTAAAAAAAACACACACCACCTAACCCGATGAGTGGGGGACGGAAAGCCAATCGGGACGCCGATCGTTTTGATCCCTGAGACACACACGGATGTCATGTATTCACACAGCACGCAAAGAAAACAGGGTGCAGCTATCAGCTCTGGGACAAAAAGCTCATCCGGATATTCATCATTAGGATCATCTGTCTACTCCCCCACGGTACCAACACCACATCCTCGCTGTCTGTCAGCCTATTTAGCCCCTCAGCTGTGTATTGTTGTGAGTATAGCATTGAGTTCATTTTCTGTGTAATGTCAGACTGTGAGTGAGTCAGCCGCGGCGGGTGCGTGGGATTGGCATATACAGTAAACCCTCTGGTTAACGGCGTAATGAGTTAAAGGCACTCTCCTCTATGCAGAGGGAAACAAAATTTGTGCTGCCCGCAAAAAAAAGAAGGAGAGAGAGACTGGTTTCGTTCACCTGCCAGCGTGGCTCAGGCACAGTGGGGACACACGCAGGCGGCAAACACCCACGTAAACACACACACACACACAAAAGGCAGCGTGTGTGTCTTTGTTTCGGCAGCCAGCGGGTTCAGTTTGAAAGCAAGTGACAGAGGGACGCTCACCGACACTCTCAGGCTGCCACTGCAAATGCAGGCAAGTTGGTTTCTGTGGTAGGAAACAGCCAATAGGGGGCTGCTCGTGGAAAAAAACAACAAACAACCTCACGCATCAGCACGAGACCTGGTGGAAATGTACAATATGGTGATTGCAGAGCTCAGACGGGGCACTCCGCCTTCTATATGCCTAAAGCACGTTTCCCTCGCGCCCCTCTGAATGCTTGAGGGCGATGACTAAAAGAGGCGCGTTCAGCCGAGCGCCCTCCTCGCCTCCTCTCACACAGCTGGGTCCAAAAGTGTGAGACCACGTGCACACTCAGGAACACGCAGGAGGCGAGCTGAAGGCGAAAAACTCGCGGCTGTCTCGTTGACGACGTGGATGGGAGCTCGGGAGGTAAGGGGGGGAGGGGGGGGGGGTTAATAAAGCATGCTTCATTTGCTGATGAAGTCTCGATGTAGGAGTGGGCAGTCTTGCTTTAAGACATGTGATCTGACTCACTCTGAGCTCTCTCTTTCTCTCTCTTTCCAGCTGGGCTACATTGTAACACACACACACACACACACACACACACACACACTCGCTCTACCTCTCTGACACAGACTCTACTTAGTGCGCTGGAGAGAGTACTGAGGCTCACACTATCAGCACAGCTTCTCAATGGGGGGACGCCGCCAAGAGCAGACAGAGCAGTCATTCCACTGGAGCCTTTCCGCTGCACGCGCGAGAGGGGGACGCTAAGTGAGGGGGGGGGTAAATTAGCTCCCTGTCATCCCAACGTAGGAGTTCTACAGACGGAGAGAGAGGGAGGCAGACTCAAGGAAGGAGAGGGAAAAGGAGATTCTGCTCGTATGTGGCTGATGACACAGCGGTGGAATGATCAGCCTCCCACCCTTCAAATCCTGACCAGTTTGTGACAGAGACCCCTGGGGTGTGTGGGTTTTTTTTGCTTTTTGCTTTTGCTGACTGCTTGTGTAGCCAAGGATTTGAGCGGCAGGGGGTCCGTGGGAGGGAATACCGTGGAAAAGAAAACAACGCTTTAGCCCCCTTTTTGTGCGCTGCTCTGCTTATGTTCCGGCTCCTGGAAATTCAGCGGGAATCCCTGGCTCCAAAGTATGGATGGATTTAAGACGGAGGAGTGAGTCTGCCGGGCAGGCAGTGATTCTGACTGAGCCCCTTTCCTCCTGAACGCACTGCTCAGGTAAGGGGTGTGGGACCGTCAAGGGAGACCGCTGTGGTCGGGGGATAGGACGGGTGGGGTGAGGCAGTTGATTCACCGAGACAACTTCATCTGGGATGATGCATTTTTTGCACAAAAATTACTGCTCGTGGAAAAAATGGGTCGGAGCCGAGTGAAGACGGGCTCGTACTGCAGGAGCTGACCAAAACTGCTTCGGATGAATCCTCCTGTTTAATGTAATACTAATTGGCTTATTCTTATCATGGCACATGAGTTTCAAACACATTTAAGCGGTGCGAGTAAGTTGCTCTCATCTTGACATTATCTTTAAATCAATACTAAGTAAGTGCATGTAACAAAATAAGATTCAGATGGCAGTCTATTGTTGTAATTATGTTCGTATATTTTTTTTGGGGGGGGTCGACGAAGGAGCGCACGCAGCAAACAAAACCAACCTAATTCGTTGGAATCGATGTGGCGCACGCAGGTGCCCCTGGTAGATCTTGCACCTCCTAGGCGAGTCCGCCGTCCAACTTCTCCACCACATTCGCCACGACGCTGGAACCGAACAATTACGCGCAAGAGGGAGCTTTTGGTCTCGTTTTTACGCGACGCCACAAAAACTGACAGTAAACTGCTTTGGATTCGTCTCTCTCTCTCTCTCTCTCTCTCTCTCTGTCTCTCTCTCTCTGTCTCTCTGTCTCTCTCTCTCTGTCTCTCTCTCTCTCTCTCTCTGTCTCTCTCTCTCTGTCTCTCTGTCTCTCTCTCTGTCTCTCTCGCGCGCATGGATAAACAAGATGGATATGGTCTATTTTTATAAAAGCTAACTTGTGCAGAGAAAACGAGGCTCCCGGATCAAGACTCCGGTTGGGTTTTTCTTGAAAGCCGCTTTCTTTTCCCTCCGAAGTTCCCTGTTTTAAAACTAGACCCATCCTTGCTTGTTTTTTTTCTTCTTCCTCCAAATCTCCCGTGCAAGTCCTCGCCTCTGGTAAAAGGCTGCTGGTATTGAGCGCCACGTACTATTTCGAGCCGGAATGCCTTCCGATAGCCGGCAGGAGCTCCGGGTCCCTGTGCAGCGAAGCGGTCAACCGTGCGAGCGCAGCGATTCGCTCGAATGGGGGAAAAAGGCTGCGTGAGGAGCCGGAATATGGTGTGGTTCGAAAAAAAGAAAAAGAAAAAAAACACACCCATGGGGCCATTTCATATTTCTACAAAAACCCGCGGATTATGTTGGATTTAGTGCGGGGGGGGGGGGGGGGGGGGGGTTTACAATGTGCTGTTTATAATTATATGCGTAATTATATGCGTCGCCGGACATGAGGCAGCGTCAAAGTCACCGAGGGCGCAGGACACGCGGGTCAGCCCAGTGGCTCTAATCTCATGACGCACAGATGCTCTGGATGTCAAACACACACTGGATCGGGCCCACAGACTCCTCTTTGGCCATGATTATTATTTTATAGTATTTATTGATCAGACTCCCCCCCCCCCCCCCCCCCCCCCCCCCGGGGGCTCAGCGTCTGCTTTGTATTCTCTTGTGAGTTGAGAGTCGGAACACTAAAAGGAGGTTAGGGTCACACCGTCACACGAGAGCACGAGATTCAAGACGGAGAGTCACAATCTCGATGAGAATGAGTGTGGAATGTAGAAGACAAATGCAACCAGAGCCTGTGACATCTGAGCGATGCATCGACTGATTCAGGTGAACGCGTTCCCCTCAAAACGAATCAGATTTAAAGTATATTATTTTTTTCCAAACGGCCAAAACACACCTCTCACCGATGTAGACGTGCAGTTTTAAAAGACTTAGACGGGGAGTGTAAACACAGGAGGTGGGGGTGACAGTTTAGAATTCCCCACCGTGGTGGGTCTGAATGGAGAGAGGTGCTAACAACACCTGGGAAGGAGGAGAGCCTCATTATTCAATAAGGGGGCCGAGGCGTGTCTCCATATGCTGACCCCTCATCACCGAACAAATCTCCCCAAAAATCGCTGTTTGTTCCTAGAAATGCTTTGTGTTTCTAATCTCTTCTATTGGATTCAGGGCTCCAGTGATGTTGTCAGTGGCGCTGTCGCTTTCATGAAAAGATAAATATAGCCCATTACAAAATTATCAGTCTGACAAAGAGAGATCGCAGCAGGTTGTCTTCCCTCTGCATTTTGTGTTAAACTGTGGTGGTGCAAGTCTTTTCAGACCACGGCAGGACCGGACTGAAGTCTTTTGTCTGCCGGGTTTTTTGGTAATTGAAGCTGCAGATTTTCTTTTCATTCCTTTTGTTGACATACAAAAAAAACAAAAAAACATGCACATACATATACACTGATACCACAGTATTTCAGAAGATGTGTCTGGATACAGTGCCTGCTCCCGTCTTTTGTTGGACAAAGTCAATTAAATTGTGTGATGTAAATAAGTATGGCGACATGCTGTAATACAACTCTGCCCCTGTTCTCCTCCCTGCTGTGTGTGTCGTCCTGCAGACTCGGCCCTACCATGTCCTGGTTGTTGGCCGTGTGGATTAGCCTCGGCTTCCTGTTGCTGTGCCAGGCCACACTCTACCAGACCATCCAGCAGCACCACGTGGCCCGGCCCGGCCGCACGGATATTCTCACCCTGGGTACGTGCGCCTCTCTTGACAGATTTCGGGCTTCGGGCGGCGTTACGGTGCAAGACGACGTTGCCCCTTTCTGATGGTGCACTGGTTCTCGGCTGCGGTTATTCAAAAGCTCCGGCGAGGGGCTGCTGCCGCCAAGTCAGAGCGATTTGCCACAGTACTGTGCAATAACATGATGATTCACCACCACGCTCGCGGCCATGTAAGATAAGCAAAGGGGAAGACTACTAATTGTGCTGCTAATTGCATGTCAGATACTTATATTTAGTCACACTTGAATCTATCTTACTGTACATTTAGTGCTATTTATGGACATGAAGTGGACTGTAAGTCAACCGCAGTTCATAAAGCGCTTTTTTTTTTTTTGTCTTGGCGGTTCAGCATCTTCCCCAAGGTCTCATCGGCATGTGGACAGGGATTGAACCGCTGACCTCCTGAGCCACAGCCGCCCAAAAATGCTTGTTAGACTTTGGCTGCGTGAGACTTTGGTACTTTGCTGAGCTGCATGCATGAATTTAAATGTGAACTTGGAAGCCCCTTTTTAGACATAGAGCATCTTCAAGCTATGTGAGTTAGCAGGTAGCAGGGATATCACTTATGTGTGCGGGGAAGCATTTCTTGACTAGCGCGCCCCAAATCTTGCTGGCACACTGTTACGAGTATGGGACAAGCTGAAGGCACACAACAAAAAAAAAACATTACTGTGCTGGTAACCAAGGGAGCTTTGATCACTGTGGCTTATATTGAAATGACAATTACGTTTCCCTTTTTGCACTAGAAACGCTTTGCAATTAAGCTTGACGCCTCCTGCACTGTGGGGGCACAAGGGGAGGGTATACGCCGAGGCTCTAATTCTCTGATTATGGAAGAGCTTACCAGCGTTGCTCATGGTATGTGGGAGTGTAACAGCGAAGGCAGAGGTTTTTTTTGAGCAAAGCAAAAGGCTTTCTTTAAGCTTCTAACAATGAGTGTGACTCCCATGCCGAACCCTCATGCAGAGCGGGGCTCTCTGCGGAAGCCAAGCGGCTGTTAAACATTGATGCTATCTTCTGCTCGGTTCCCTTCGTGTGTGTGTGTGTGTGTGTGTGTGTGTGTGTGTTGCGTTGCCATGCTAAAAGAGAGAGAGATTGAAGCACAGCAGGAGGACCAAAAAAACAGCACTGAATTGTTCATGCTTGTGTTAAACACCGGTGACCTTAGGTAGCACGCTGGCTTACTTTTGCCGTGTATTAGCTGACGCATCAAAAATCCCATCCATGACGGGGCATTCTCAAAGTGTCCCGGTCCCGTTAATTGGAACAAGAGGGTGAGGGATGAGCGACAGAGTGCTCGGTATGAATTTTTAAAGGCTGGCTTCCAGTTTCTCTTGTTGTTTTCTTTGGTCTTTTTGTCTTTGTCTGGTTGGCAAGTCGAGCTTGGTGCCAGAGATGTACAAGGAAGTGCAAGGCTCAGTAAGTGTCTTTTGAATAATGCAGTGGTCCCAAAGGGGATGAAGGAGGGGAGGGGGGGGAATAGTCCCCCCCCTCCCCTCCTTCCAACCACAACCACAAGTGTAGATCTAGAAGAGTCATCCAGGCAAAAGGATGGTTCTGGCTGAGAGTCCTCTTGAAGGTTTCCTGTCAGACCGATCAACTCGCCCACTCACTGCATACGACGCTCAGAAGGGAACGGACATGTACATGCTGGCAGGTTCACAAACCATTATCTCACTGGGGATTGTTATGGCGTGGCGTTTCCCGTCGGGCCTCTGGGGATACCGGAGCTCCGAGAGCGTGCAAACGTTGTAGAGATGGAGGATAAACGCAAATGTTTTTGTTTTTTATTTGATTTGATTATTGGTCTAAGGCTGGGCTACTCAATTCTGAATAATAACACAGAGAGATAATAAAAAAGGATATCATTATTTATACCGGCATGAGTCTGTTATATCGTTACTTTAGCACAAGGACTCCTTTTGAATCAACCAAGATGTATGACAGCCATTATTGGTGCTGACAATCATGTTCTTAGGGATATGTTGATATTTTGTTCAGTTAATACTTCAGTTGTTGTTTTTCTTCCTGCTGCCCAGCGACTGTACAGTTGACTGTATATCATGTTTTTTGAAGAGGATTAAGGCGACATCAGTCTTACTCAGCCGTGGAGGGGCGTAAACCGATTTAACCAGATCTGCTCTCTCAGAATTGAAATGGTATGATGAATATTTGAATTAGAATTGATTTTATAATTTAAGAAGCTCTCTGGTTTCATTGAGGCCACAGCCCTCGGATATAAATAGATATGGATATGTAGGACGTGGCAAAATGGAGATGTCTTGCCTTGAAGAGTCCATTAGTTTTCATACGTTGCTGCATTTACAGTAATCAAATAATGTTTCTGTGTTTCTACAAGATGATGAACCAGCGTCTGATATGCTGTCTGCCAATTTGTAAATTAAGTTGTGGAATGGTTCCTTTGATGAAGACATCTTCTGTGTTTTATCTTAGATTTGCAGAGATTATTGATCAAATTTACATATTTTGAAATTGCTTGATTACGATATTGGCTGCTTTCCAGTGACACTATAATTGCATGCTTTGCCACCATATTGTCTTTAGAACAGTCATACGTCTTCAGGTTCAGGTCTTTGAGTGGAAAACCGTCTTGGTATTTTATAAGAAACCATGTCCTGGGATATATGTTTTGTGGATCTTGGCATGCAGCCCAGCCAACTGCATGAGAGACTGAGTGGTTCAAAAAACTTACAAACCGTCCCACATAGACAAAAGATACACAGTCTGTGTGTGTATCTGAGGAGGGGAAGTGAAGGTCATGATGATATTAATACACATGTAATCCTCTGGCCGGTTGACGCATCCAACAATGTGTAAGAAATCAGCTCATCTGCCTCTCGCAACAATGAACTGACACAAAAAAAAATGTGACTGCGCAGATAAAGTTTTTTTTTTTTTCATGTTTCCGTGACAAATGGGTGTAGTCACCACCGAGGCGGAGATTGAGTAATGAGATGCCTGACTGCTTCGTCACCTGCTTCAGAAAGCGGCGCCGCTCGGTTTCCCATGAGCCCCACTGCTTCAACACAGCCTCCTCTGCACCCTGCTCGTGTGCCCCGAAGATTGATGGCGGCCTGATTCTGGGCAGCCAATTCTGGTATTTCAAGAAATAATCCACTGCGTTGACAGATGAGCTGAATGTGACATGACACACACACACACACACGAGCCCCGGCTCGGCACTCGGTCTACCTGCCAACGGGGCGAAGCACAAGTGCTCACTGCCGAGACTGCCGCCGCCGCCGCCGCAAAAAAACAACCCAGGCCACTGTTGACAGCACGCGGCGGACGGACTCGGTCACCAGTCCGTAAAAGTGCAACCAATCTACACTGCCACAGGTCGTTACAGTAGATTCGGTGTCTTCTGTCGTAAAAAAAAAAAATGAAAATGCTCCCCGATGTGTTGTCTACTCTCTGTAGCACAGCATTGTCAATAAGTGACCGCTTGTACTGTATTTGTTTACCCTTGTTCAGCCGGGTAACGCATACAGTACAGTAGCCGCGTTCACTCTGTATCAATGGCCAGTGGGGCAGCCCGTTGCTTTGGTTTATTAGGACAATGTCGGGGCAGTTTAAGAGAGTCGCTCATCTACTGGAACAGCGTGATTCCCGTTGCAGGTGCGGCTGTAAAACCAACTCTACACTCGCCCGTTACACTTTGATCGCAGTCTGTTGCCGACATTTTCTTTGGCCATTTTTTCTTCTTCTCACAGCCGTGATGAGGCGGTACAGTGTTGCCTGTACGTGCATCCACCACCGGAACTCTGTGGCACACATTATTGTGATTTTAATTGGAAAGAATGTCATTATTTAATGAATTGTGATTTGAACAGTGACCGCATGGCTGCCATAGGCATTCTGATTTTGCCTGTTGTGCGTGAAAGAAGTTACACGTGTCGGCATGGAAACGGTTACGGAACAGCTGATAACTAATGCTGCGGTGCTGCTGTTAATTATTTTTTTCTGAATGGTTTAAATTGAAATGGCTAATCACAGATGATTGGACGGCATTTCAATGAGCTCATTGTTCCACGTGCCGTAAAGCTCCCTCGGTGTAGGAAACTCTTTGAGGTCGAAGAAAACGTTTAATTTTACTTGGATTAGACCAGAGTGGACAAACAAGAGCGACCGTGGGATCATAAGCAACTATGATAAATACAAGGATGCTTCATGAACCTGTCGAAACACTGTTCTAGTGAACTTTGACTTTGTGTATCTACTGAAGCTCCTGTATTTTAACTCCACATCTGAGGGCTTTTCTGAGGAGAGGAAAGTCTGAGACAGGGTGTCGAAACAAACGTTGAACCAAATTTGTGATAGCTGTCTTTTGGGTAAATGAGGAGAGGGCCGGAGTCTGGAATCCATAGACACACTATGAATTGATTTTTTTTTCTTCTCCCTTTCTATCATTTGCCGAGGGGTTGGCGGCTTCAGAAGGTTGATGACTTTTCCGGCAGTTTTGTGCTAATGTTAAGAGATTACCTTCACCGGCCCCGTTCATAGCTGGCATTAAAAAAGTGTAAACACAGTGGCTTTTATCGAGGTCAGTTCAAAATGATCATGTTAATGTATCGTACGGTAAGTATGAAAGTGCAGAGCATAATTATCTTGACAGGCCAAATCACAAGTGGACAGTTCAAAGTACATGTGTGAATGCATCCTAGATGCATTGAGGACACACTACATTACATTACATTCATTTAGCAGACGCTTCTGTCCAGAGCCACTTTACAATAAGTGCATTCAACCATGAAGATATTACCCAAGGTGCAAGAATCTATAGCGTGCATAAACATTTATCAAATAGGCAAAAAACAGCTTCAAGTGCTCATTTTAGATTATTTAAAAAATAAATACATTCGGGCAATGAGGTGGAGTCTACCATTGATATCCGATCACTCAGACCACGTTCAGACCTGGTGAACTTCACCAAATTATTTCAGCTACAGCATGTGTACCTAAGTGTGTCCTTGGCCACACTGACGCACCGGCTAATCAACTGATGTCATTTGCGTATGTATTCATTCTCAAATCGTGTAAGATGGCCTTGGCTTTGTCCACGACATCTGACATTTAAAAGCTCGAATGTGCTTCTTCTTTTTTTAGCACTTTCCAATGGGTTTCAATCTTGTTTTCTGTGGAGGACTAAGCTTCTTTTTACAATTAGAGCGGCGGAACCATCCATACTATCCACAAGAACAGCTGTCCATGTAATGTCTGTGTAGTTTTGCTTTGTTTCGCCATTGGATCATCTTAATTTACGTCGCCATTTAACTGTGGGGACTTATTAGTGTGAGAATTGATGGTGAAAGAGTATTCAATTAAATTACAGTCACTTGAGTAGATTATGTCTTAATCATATTTTTCGTAAAGTGGATGAAAAGTAATTGTTTGCTTTGGCTGGCGGCGTTGGCTCGGGGAACTACGGCAACATACAACATAACATGCGTGCACACACTGTGAGGCTGCTGTTTTGTTTTTTTTCTCCATGTCCTTTGTGTCTGACTAACTATTCGCTTGTACTGTATCACAAAACCCGCCTTTGTTAGGGCTAAATGAAACTGTAGGCTGACGGAAATCCTAAACGATATACGACACAAATTTAATTAGAAACATTCATTCTATAGACAAGACGTGTACAAATCCTGCCTTTTGCCAACAGTGGAACTGAAATCCGATAATCTACCTCTACATGGGATTATAATTGCTTTGAAGACTGTGGGCTCAGTCTATAGAGCTCATCAGCGCTATGCGATCTCTCTCTCTCTCTGTCACACAGCATGTCCTTCGGGGTAATGAAAACAACCCTTCTATAAAACTAGGCAATAACTGCCTGATCATTCAGGTGCCAGGCAGCGCTCTCTCCGCGCCCAGCCCTCCGTCCTCTTGCCCCCCCCCCCAGTCCTCCCTGCCTCCATCTCCTCGTCTCTATCGGCCTCTCAGACGATTTGTCATGGATCAGATGAGACAATTTGTCATGGATTAGTGCACTTAAATGTCTGTGTGATAGTGGAAGCAGTCACTGGGAAAGCTCAGGAATCCTATTACATTGCGTTTTTATGGCCGGGGAGAGGGGGAGGGAAGAGAGGAGGTTGAATTGGCAGCTTCTATGGCATGTGTACCAGTCTTTGACTTTTTTCCCTCCACACGTAATCAGACATTCACTTAGTTGTGAGCTCCACTGAGTAACTCGACCAGCGGTTACATATTCTATCTTCATTCGCCACTTGCTGCATATGTTTCTATTTAATTGACTGTTCACTACACCCTGCCACCTTTGTTCCCAGTGCCTGCCAAGTGCACCGTTTTTTCTCAAGGCACATTAACAGTGAACAGCGATTACAGTGAGGGTTGTTCCACTCCAACAGGCGTTTTAAAATGCCTGATATCTGATGATTAAATCATGCTTTTGTCCCTTTCCTGAACTTGAATCTTCCTAGTGTTACCTGTAACCCAACTACATATTAGCTACAGACTATAGACTTTCTATATGAAGAAAGACAATATGACAACTCTCCTAAAAGGAAGCCAAAACATATTGATCTCCCCCTGGTGGCTGGCAGCAGTAAACATCATTAAACCCCGCCTCCTCCATGTTCGCAGAACGGACATGGGTCAAAACGTGCCAACTTTTAATTTTTTTTCCAAAGCTGGTGTCTGTCATTTTAGGGAGTTATTATCACACTGATGAATGTCCACATGTTCATTTTCGGACACGTTTGGTATTAATTATCTATTTGATGATATAGAAAACCTCGATTGACTGCATGACTGACTCATGATTGGTCGATCCCTATAGGCTACACTCCATGATCACTAATGCACCGACTCTGCCTCCGAATGATGTCACCAGCACAAACTCGCTGCAACCGTATCCGTGATGTTTTGGCTTCATTTTTGTACAGTGGGAGGAGGTGGACACACCTTGTTTCCCTTAATATACAGTGTTTCCCTTTGAACTAATGGTAAATTACTACTGTGGCTAGTACGCTATTTAGCCAGGCTTGCTAAAATTTGCTTTCCCCAACATCATTACACTGAGGTTAATGTGTTTTTGGTTGTAAAGGCCCAAAACTGTCCAAACTCCCCTCCTGAAAATGTAATAGACGAAGCTTGATTGTCCCGCTCAGAAGCAGTTGCTGAGCTGTGATTGGGGCCGCGGTGTCGTAAACAGCCAATTAGGAGGTTGTTTGAGCAGAATGTTTGACGGCGAGTCACCCGGTGAGAAAGAACCTCTGTTCTTTCTCACCGGTTCATTTTCCGCCCCGGCAAACAGATTTATAGCGCAGAGTCATTAGTACTTATTTACCCGCCGGTCTATCTCATCACAAAGTCTTTTGAGTGAAAGAACTCCGCAGTGCAGTTTCTCGAGTGAGGTTAGGTGGTCGCAGATTCGATCCCTTTTGTCAGTCCGATCGCAGATGATTATGCCCGTCAGAGTGTACAGGTGCAATTTACACCACGTTGGCTCGTTTCCCCCAAACTATTTTCAGTAACTTGAAAAGTATGAAAATAGAGTCACGCAGCGCACAGAGTCCAAAAAACCTGCATGTCTCGCAGTGCTTTTCATCTAGTCTGACTAGTCCACTATGTGCACTGAACGGCTGTTGGTCTCCACGTGTTGACCCTTTGATCGACCGGCGACCTGTCCAGGATGCACCGCTCGCCCGATGTCTTCTGGGATTGTCTCCAGCCTCACCGTGACCCTCAGAGGATAAGCAATAGAGCCAATGGACGAATGGATACACAGAGCAACAGGAAAGTTACTGCATCGTGTATCATTTTCATCTTTAACCATACAATGTCTTCGGCAGCTTCTCCATCACAACTTGGCCCCCTCGAGCCCTTTGGTTGCATCGCACTGAAGTGAAATAGCTCGCTTATGTTAATGGAGCAAAGAGACACTGCCAGATAATTGTGATGCAGCGGAGCTACCGCGTGGCATCATTTAAAACCACTGCGGGGGACAAATGTTACTCATTGAGTGTTGTGTTTGCGGAGGACTCCGTTTTCCCCAGCAACTCATTTACCCACCGGCAGTCAAATTACGTTGTCGTAATCATACTACTAATTTACTTTCTAAAGCATTTGTCGTCTGATTTTTTCCTTTTGTTTTTTTTGTAATCTCTTTTTAAGATACTTCTGTGGGATATATAAAACTAATTATACTAAGCTTGCATTGATTTTTTTTTGCCACAATTCAATGTGAACAGAATCCAAAGAAACCATGTTGAGCTTCATGGTTGTTTCGGAGTGCCAGGAGCAAGAGCTCCCGTGTTTTCATCTTTTCTTGCTTCGCTCCTGACATGTTGACCGACACAGATTTTAGACCTTGCCTCTGGTTTGAATTGATACATTTTTTGTGCACCGACACCCGAGCCTCTGAAATATCAATTTTTAAAATCTCTATTCCTGCTGGCTATGTTATATGTCATTATATTAACAATGGATCACATATCTACTTGGGAAAGTAGAACCCATTGAGGCTTATTGCAGCATCCCGGAATTTTGAAAGCTAATGTGGCTCAAAGTCTGCTGCATGTGAATGGGAAACTGTTTCTCCATATATACTTTCATATTTTAAACATGTCAGTGTTGTGCTTGCAACCAGTTCCTATGGTGTAGCCAAAAAACGAATAATGCAGGTTTAAAAACGAATTCATCTTTTCTCCTGCCATATTCACCCTCCAAATATCAACACACCTCCCATATGTTCACACGTGTGAAGACCACTTCATCTTTGCTCCCTCTGCGTTTCATTTTTGTTTTCACTCTCCTAACAACATGAATTTGAGACGCATGTATTCAATTTGTTGCCAAGGTGACTTGCTTTCTCAGTTCAGCCCAGTAAATCATTCATTCGAGCCCCTTGACAGCGGCCAAAAATGGATTATGGGGTTCGGAATTATGGAAACAAAAATCCTCTCGCTTAAATATGTCCGCACTTGTCAACGGTATGATTGAAAGTCTGTCTAAGTTTTCCACCCAGGGTGCTCTGTCAGCATTAGCTCAGGACTATTTGTCTTGTCTGATGTGTCTGGGTGAATCCATATGACCGCTCTGCCGAGGCAGCACTGTATTGTCTTATCGCGGCCTTATCTGACAGCAGACGCTCTAATAATGGAAGTTACGGCGAGATGTCACAGTTTACTGTTCATCATCGCCGTGCAGGATATGACATGTAACATGGACACATGCCCGGACAAATAGACAGGATATCTCGTTTCAATCTGCATCAGCCACCGAGTTGCGGTCTTCACACTCCGGTATTAAAATGTGCCAGTCACTTGCGCCGCACATCGGGAGAATTGTGACGGACTGCTGAAAATGTAGGAGGACAATTAGTTTCCACCGGGCCTGCGATGTATCTTCATTTGCTGCAGTATATCCAGCACATGTCAGGTTCACTGAACACGGCTCAATGCCCTCACACCTTCCCCGCTCTGTGCCTGTTGGCCGGCGGAGTGAGAGAATGAAGGATGAGGTGGCACCTGCATGAGTCTGTCCGTAGCCTAATGACCCAGAGGAGCCTCTTCTTTTCGAGCAAACTCCTCACTTTTATGCCCTTTGTCTCCGCCTTCGTCCGGACATCTCGTCTGCCCATTAGCTGCCTATAGCTCATCTGCCTTGGGTCTTAACCCAGTCCGGTTCTTTCGCTCACTAGACTCTTCTTTACGCCAGATGCCTCTGTGGCATTGCCCAAAGAAAAAGACACGTTTAACTTCAAATTATCGTGGGAACCCGAGCAAACTTGGCAGTGAGTATGTGCAAGGAGATATTATTTAGAACCTACAGACAGCCCCGGCAGGCCACGTGGGATTTTCCTCTTCTTCCTCTCACGTCCCAGAGGTTCAAGTTGTACGATCTACTACGCTTTTGCAACAAAAAGACCTCTTTGACCTTCATTCTGTAAGTTTTTTCTTTGAGCGTAGTTAAAATGAAGGTTTTAATGCCTGCTCTAAGGAACTTGTTCAGCCCTTTCCCTGAAGGCATCAAGGGAAATATGAGGAGGGCACACAGTACATACCAAATAAGAGTGTCGTTGCAACTGAGCTGATGGAACCGAATACCTTTCCAGATGCCGTCTTTGATCATAACATCCCCCCCCCCCCCCCCCCCCCCCCCCCCCCCCGTCCTTGTGGATTTCAGTGCTCTCTGTGGCATCAACTGAGAGGCACGCATGTATTCTGAATGAAAAATGCTGGAACAATACTGACGTATAACTGGATCCCTCATCTTTAATAATAATAATATGTTTTTGTTTTTCTCTGTCCTCGCGGAGTTGAATCTACATCTTGGCCCCGTGAGCTTAGGCTCCTTTTGTGAAAGACAAACAAAAAGAGATCACTTTTTATATTGTCGCTGCTGAGCTTTTTCACTTGCGCAGGACATTCTGACCAAGTCACGGCGCAAAACCATTTCAACCCCTCGCATCCACAAAGAGGAACCGTGCGGCGAAGAATTGTCCCGTCTGTGCCCAAAAGTTGTGCCAAATGTCCGTACCACGGCAAATTCAAAAGTAGGAATGTGAGCATGTTTAATCTGCCCGTGTAAAAAAATGTTTTCCTTAGACAAGCTAAATGCTGCCTTATTTCTCTTTTCTTTCAAGCCATTCAGTTTATCTGTCTGAATGTGTGTGACGAGCGCGTGATGAAAAGTGTACTCAGAGCTGACTCGGTGTGCTCTTCCCTTGTCGGGATCAAGGGCTTTAGTTTTTCGCTCTCAGCAAATGCAAAGAAGCAGCGCTACAGTGTGTATGTTTTCGCTGAAGAGAGATGCTGCACCCCTGGCTCACTCGCTGTTTATTAGCTTTTAGTATTAGGCTCTTCCTCTGTATCGCCGAGTGCACGCCCTCGCATGGAGCTGTGCTCCCCTGTCGACGAAACCCCCCCCCCCCCCGTTCTCTTAGGCACAATCGGACCACACGTCTTTGATTTAAGCATGAATAAAATCCACAAGTGCTTTGCGATACGTCCAGTGGAGAGAGCAAGCGCCTCTGTTTGCATGCTACCCTGTTGTTGTCTTTTTTTATTTACTGTATGTATGGCAGAAAGAGATGATGCTGGCTCTATTACTTCACTAAAGTCACTTATGTCGTACGTCCACGCCGTCCATCCGCTGTCCGATTGCAGGACGGGTTTGCACACATCACGCATGATATTCAGCTGTACTGCATGCTGACCTTCAGAGGCGGAGGAATTGTGTGCACGCTGTCAGGGCTGACACGCCAGGCCGGGTCTCCGTGCCGCAACGCGTTGCTAGTGGTGATGCTATTACAATTTCGGATGATTCACATGAGAGGGAAGGCAAGCGGATATAGCGTTGTAGTTTGTTTTTTTTCTTCTTTTTCTCCTCAGCAGATGGGAAATGTCAGCCACAGCTGCGGCATGGGGCAGGCTCAAGGGGTAACGTATTCAGAGAGCTACGACTATGTGTTCCACCGGTGTAATGCAGTTGGTAGTACACACCGGATGGTCGTGGGAATAAACGCTAAGAATGGTGGTAAAGGAACATTGAAGAAACTCATCAAAGATTAGAAAAATATTCGCGCGACAGGTTGCTGTCTGCTCTCCACCCCACCGGATATTCAGAGAGCCCTGTGCGATGTGTATTTATATGGAGCCGTTTGAGTCGTGGGGTGGGAATGCGCAAATCGGAGGGGTAGCATTTCCACCCAGTCGTCCGCTGCGGCACAATGGCGTCGTTGCGATGATCAGCCTTGGACCTTCCCTCAGATTGTAACTTAGCTTTTTGACAGCTTGGTGCCAGATGTGTCCCACAGCTTCCAGTCAGGCATCCATTCTTTTGTTGAATGGACGCCTGACTGGCAGTGTAGCAGAATAGCAGTGTCATGCAGATTGATGAGATATAAATCTAAATGACACTCCTATTCCGCTGTTAAAAAAACCCAAACAGACTTCTGTTTGAGTCTAGTTAATTTTACAGTGCATGCTTTGCTCCTATCTAATGCCTCATCATTCTTTTTTATTTACTCATCTGTTGTTGCTTTGCGGGACAAACTTTACAATGTCAACTCAATATTGAAATGAACTGTTGTTCTGGCTCACAACGACGCCTCAAATAAACATAAAGGGATATGGGGATAGAGTTTATGGCAGCATGTTTGAGAAGGCTTATTGCTTCAGGAAACAACCCCGTTCCTTAAGAGACTCTGAGGAAGGTGTACCGCAATCGCAAATGATGTGAGAACAAGTCAAGTTTTGTCCTGGTCTGTTCCCAACATCTTGGTCCGTTATCCTCTCCTTTTTGACTGTTGTATTTTTCGGAGTCATTATATGCCGCCATGGCCACATTGCAAAGAAAAAAAATTAAGGATTAGGGGCGACCCAATGGCCGAGTGGTAAGCGGTGCATACTACATTTGCAATTAATTATATATATATATGATCGACAGAAAATTAATCAGCAATTATTTTTTTCCAAGCAAAAGCACTTTTACTTGTTCTAGCTTGTCAAATGTGGGAATTAGATTTCTTTTCTTTGCCATGTGCTCAGTTTCAGACATTTGCTCGGATAATATATCAAATCTGAAGACGTCCCCCTGGTCTCTCTAGTGTTCACTCCATTCTGACATATTATTGACAAAATGATCAACTGATTACTGAGGAAACTAATTGCTGCATCAATTGATAATGAAAACACTCATTACGTGTGGCCCGTAATTGGCCTATTTGCACAAGTTAATTATTATTATTATTTTTTTTTACATTTAATCTTCACCTCAGTTGCATGCTCTCGTCACCTTTTATTCCATTGCCTGAATCTCAACCGAAACACCATATCCAAGCTAACATTCACCTTTTCAGCGAGATAATTGAGTGTCAGTGTTCCTGAGAATCACCTTCTCAGTAAAAAAAGAAGCAGCTTGAGTGATAAATGTTTCTCCTGCCTCCGTCAGAATAGACTGATGACACCTGGAATTAACCCGAGTACCACTTCAGTGTCGAATCGCAGAGGGGAGATTTTCCGAAGGCCGGAGCGGATGAAAGCCCTACAGTGATGCCTGACAGATGTCATCCAACACCAGCACTGGAGACGAGGGGGGGGCCTCCTTCGCCCTCTCTCGCGTGCTAATGTTAGTGGCAGTGGTAATATTGTAAGGTAAATGCGAGCCCCCCGTTACCGTCTTGCAGGCTCTTGTAACCGCTCCACCTCATCCAGAGGTGAATTGGATGAGGGAAGGCGAACAGATCTCGGCTCTCTCCGCCAAGGGCACTCATAATATATATATGAATGACATGTGGGACGGCAGTGATAAAACGGCCTCATATTCCTCTTCATGAGCAAGAGGGGATTTTGAAGTCTTAAAATAGGAATGGAGCTCCGGTACTGTACATGCGAGGGATGAAAATCAATATCAAAGGCATGACTTGTAGGTTTCACAATGGTAACATTGAATATGTTTTTGTAGTACCATTGGCAATGGTATGAAACATCTAAGAACCACGAGGTTGAGGACTTCCTAATTTTTCCTGATCTCTTATGTTTAGCCAGGAAGAGTGCGTGTGCCTATGCTTTGTGTGTGAATATGAGGGGTCCCGTTCAAGCCTTACTGCCAGGGTTTGCGTTTGAACAGGGACAGAATTTGGCCGACCAATCTCGCGTCCGCCGTCCAATGGCTGCTCCGCCACTGATCCTCGTTTACCTGTTACATCTCGTTCCCGGCGAGATGCTAGTTGCCCATCTTGCAAACGTTTTCCTCTGCACATTTGCATGTCCGGCGGGATCCACCTGTTCGTGCGTTTGTGCGTATGCCAGAAACTGGGTGGAAAGAGAACGAGCTTATGTGCATGCAAAAAGAACAAGATAGGATGTGCCCGGCCGAGCCGGCCAACCAGCTTGCTGCGGTGCCGTTCCTGAAGCCGGGCCAGACAGATGGAATCCATTTGATCAGGGAGATGCTGTAATCGTCGGCCAGGAACTGCTAAGAGAGTGGCTGTTATTGGGTCTTCATGAGCAGGCAGTGAGAACTTTAACCTTTTTAAAAAAACGTAACCTTCATCTGCCCCACTGATGCGTTGGCTCGTGCGGCGGGCTAGTTATCAGGACCGTCTCAGAGCTCAGCGTGCGGATTCATCAGTGTTCTGATACAGTGTTTTCCAAACTTTGAAGGGCAACGCCAGTGTTATCTAAGCGTTTTATCTCAAAAACCTCCGAAGAGACCAAATCTATAATTGAATTGACCGGTCAACCTTTTTTCCAAAAAACAGCCAAAAGTTGCTGCGGCATGTTTTGTTTCTGTGCCACAGTCCTCTATTGTTGCCCAAAGTCTCGAAATCAAAACCATTCACAGCCGAGTCAAACAGTGTCGTTCATTTGAGATCTTTGGAGAGGAGCTCCGTGCCGGACAGATGTTACTGAACATACTTTAAAATGTGTTGCCCATCTAGATCCGGTATGTTATAACACTGGAGTACACCCCTGATCAATATTGCTAAAACAAAATGATGTATGTTAACACATTTTTAACCATTGTCGGAGCCGGATCAAGATGCATTTCATCAGTCACGTGTCTTTAAAACAGCTGCATTATATAAAACACACACGTATATCTCAGGTTAGGTTTTCAGGAAGTGCAACAAAAGTCCCAAAATTATTTATTATTTTATTTAAAACTAACTCAATCCTCCTGGGCATTGGATGATAAAACATCTTATACAAAGCTGTGGAGAGATGTTTTGCCATTCTCCAGATGATTCTCCTCAGCTGCTCTTTGCTGGAGGGGATTTGTTGCTCTACCTTCTGCTTGAAAACACTCGGCTTCAAAAGGTGTTATGTTGGATCCAAATCAGAAGACGTATTTTCCTCTTTTGTGTCAGTTTTTTTGTTTCTTTGAACATGTCTGTCCGTCTGTCCCAGTCTGGTGAAGGTGGTATCTCTGTAAATGCCTGGAGAGCATTTCAGCAGAATTTGGCATAAAGGTTCACTTAATCCGAATGTTCACTTAATCTAAGGGTCAACCTGATTACAATTTGCTGTGCAAAGGTCATTGTTTCATTGTGTCTTCAATCATACTTTGGGGCATAACTCAATAATTCATGTGCTAAATACTACTTTGTGGTTGAATGTTTGGTTATTGTAAGTCGCTTTGGACAAAAGCGTCAGCTAAATGATTGCAGTGTAATGTAATGTATGGCTACATTTAGCACATATGTCTAATGTGATGAGATTATGACTTTTTATTGACAAAAGGTCAACTTCACTGTGACATCAGAAGGTTCTGTGATGCTCTGGCCATTATTTAAAAACCGTAACTCAAGAACAGAAGGGGAGATTGTGACCGCACATATTGCAAACTTGACTGGCATACAACTGCAAGGCGTGAAATATAGTTGCACTGCCTTCGTGGTTGTTATCATGTTGGAGCATGTCTCTACTGGCAAGTTTCTTTAGACGTGGGGTGAGGTGGAAATGTCCTTCCTATCTACTATTCCTATCTACTATTTCTTGACCTCAGTGGAAAACGTCACGTCCGTGCATGGCCAGTCACGTTAAATATCGCTGCCGCAATGAATTGTGGGGCGTCTATATCTCTTTTCCTTTCGCATAGGAAAGTCCAGTGTACCCTATGCTAAAGGAGATAGGAAAGGAAACATTGAAGCTCCTTTCCTATGCATTTAGAGAATCCGAACAGCTCTTATCATGGCTGCTGATCAAATACTTCAGGGTCACGTCACAATTAAACTTCCGAAGCCAATTTGACAATTCGACCCTGGGACTCACTTTTTCATTCTATATTTGGGGATATAACTTGCATTTGACGCGCCTCTATAAATATCATCTCCCCTACACCCTTTGCACTCTTTCAGTCCCATATTTGCACACTCATGTTTGACAGTCATTACCATGCAGTCACTGTAGTAGGTCCACAGCCAACATGCTCGACTCCACGCCATCTAAATTTATTTTGGTTTCCTCTAATGAAAGAATGTGCTGCCAATATTCACCAGGGTTCTTTTCACATTCTTCGGCTTAATCGCTCATCTAAATCTCACCTTCCAGCGTTTTGCTAGCGAAGATCTTGGGACGGATGGCGTCTGTAAAGGTTGACTTCCTGCAACGTCCTTCTCACTGTCTGAGCAGTCGCTGAAACACCAATTTCCACACATAATCCTTGTGCCAAGTCAGAAGCACTTGGCCGTCTGTTCTTTTTCGCTCAGGGCTGCGTAAATAGTGAATTTTGTGTGGCGTCATTTTTTTGGAGTAAAGCCACTGCGCCTCCTGTTATTAGCACTGACTTTTTAATGATCCTCTGACATTTCCTTCTTTTTACCACCACGAGCTTGACATTTTTGCTTTTGGTGAGATTTCTCAAAGACTGTCGGATGAATTTGCATGGTAATTGGTTCAGACATTCCTGTTCCTCAGGTCGGAATTTCAATTAATTCGGTATTTTAGATGCTGACCAAATACCTATTATTTTTTGTGGATTTAATAGCAAAATCTTTGCATCCTATCAGGCTAAGATAAATCGTTGGATGAGGTTCACCGTTTGTGAAAAGAATTGCACGCCGATCTTAGCATTTAGCTCAAAACTTGCAGCTCTGTGACTAAAGACTCAGAGTCTTGGATGAAAGCTAAGTTGGATCACATAGATCCATGAGCTATATGCTAATGTGATTCTGATAGGATTAGTTGATAATGATTTTTTTTTAACCTCTGCATGAGTCACTAGGGCTCATGCTGGTCTCCAACGCTTGGGTAACGTCACCCACATTATTTTTCAGCACTACCACTCATGGTGTTCAGCTGCTTTTAAATGTGTTTGATTTTTAATGGGAATCGCTGCATTGTTTTACTCAATCAGTCTAACACAGAACTTATGATAAGTTCACGTCGTGTTAATCTCCTCTGTACACACATTGGATATGAGATTAGGGCGACATCTCAAAGATCGTGGGCTTTCACATCGCCTTGATTGTCTCCCCTATCCCTTTCACCCTGCTTCTTGTCACGGGGCGGAGACATTTTTCAGGATCACATTCGGCCCCTTATCTCGTCACACTTGCAAATCCATTTTTTAAAAGGTTAGAAATTAATGGCAACTGTCCCCTCGTCCCTCCGTAACCCCCTCCCTCCCACTTCTCTGATATGAGATTACACATTTCACCCTGAGCAACAGACAGAAACTAATCCGCGGTCCAGGCGAGATACGAGGCCCGTGCTCGCCGTGTGGCTGACAGCTCTGCAGGGCCTAGTTTTTGGTATTGGGCATTTAATAGGCCACTGCAAAAGCCCCGCTTCGGTCAGGCACTAAACCTGACACAGATGCACACGCGCGCACACTCCCACACGCTCGCCTCTGCGGCATCCATGTGTTTAAAGGACGACCGGCAAAAACACACAGATGTACATACACTTGAACATCCACAAACACAGCGCCATAGATGTCTCGGCCTAGTGCCGATGACAAACTATGCAGCGAGATTTGGAGTATAGAAAACGATAAATAGCAAGATAAGCACCAGGCCCATCACAGTAAGTGTGATGAGTATTCCATTAAGTGCCCTATGGCTTCCACTTTCCCTCTGAATCAGTGGATCCTAAGTGGAGAAATTAATATTTAATGCCTCTGCTGCTACAGACACTTCTAGTGTGATTGCATCAAACTGGCAGTTGCTTTGACTATATCAAACCAACCTTCTGACTCACTTTTTTACAACAACCGACTCGTCTGCAAGTTAGAACGTTACAATTATCGGCCAGTTTTTTCAGTGTTCACACACATAATAATAATAAGAATAAATTACATTTACAGAGCACTTTTCATTGCTAAAAGCAATCTCAATCTGTTATGTTTTCTCCTTCATATAGTACATACTATGACATGCCTTGCATGTCTTCTATTTTTATTTTAAACTTATTGGGGGTACATGTGTTCACTTTCTGTGACATGAGTCTGCAGCCAAATGAACCACTTTGTTCCGGCAGAAAGACCTAAGTGCCTGATTTTAGTAGCTCCACAATTAGCAATATTCACACACAGTTACGGACATAGTGACAGAAAAAGAGGGCTCGTGCTCATAGGAAATGTTAAAATGAATGTAACCAGTACAAAATTATTTTCTCAAAAGGCTTTAAAAAAAGGAATTCATTCAAGTTGTTTATAATTAAGACCCATTTGTCAGACCGTGTTGGAGACCACATTAACTCTGAAAAGTATAACTGAAATATTTTAATCGGCTGCAGCACTTCACAACCCTAATAATGGCAGCAGAATCAAACACACCTCTCGGGTTTTAAATAGTAATAGTAATTACTGTGTACTCTGTTTGAATGATAGACAGACCGGACTGCAGTTTTAAAAGCCAGGAGGGAATTTACTCGGCATTCATCATGCATGTCCAATTCATTAGTACCTGGCTTTCTGAGGGTATCGTAATTCATTTTCATTCCTGAATTTGAACATTAAGAACTCAGCCCTTTTAATAAATTACCACCATGCCGTTTGGATAACTTTGAACCAGCACGTCCTTAGTTGGGATTAATTAACACATGCAAGGTTTGAAAACATTTTTAACATTTTTGTGTTGGCTCAGGATGTGAGCACTCGCACAACATGGCGTGAGGATGTATGATTTTTTTGGTAAATCACCCAGCAGGGTCTGACAGTGCATTATTTCCTAATTTTTTATCTTTCAGCCATGTTTTTAGTTTAATTTTCGCTTGGAAGTAACCTAGGATATATTGATATGAAACAGGCCTCAAAACTGAAAGACAAAAGATTGCAAATTCAATCATTCACTCCTTTTTTTCTTCTTTTTTTCTTCTTTTTTCCTTTCTACATTATGACTTGCTATAATAAAACTCTAGCATCAACATTAGAGCAGCGTGTAAAAACTTACATATCAAAAGCGGCAAGTTGTCAAGCTCTCCCTCATACCTGAGCTGAGATTAAAAGCCTTTCACTGGATGCACGAGATGGTATCGGCGACACGACTTGAGTTTTTTGTCGTCCATGGACATGTTTCCTCGAGACCCAGTCATTCCGTACCACGCTGATTAAAGTTCTCTTCAAAGAACGGCACGCTCTTCACGCACGGGCCGTGTGCACTGCATAGAATTAATGTCAGCTCGGATAGACACAGAACGTTTCTATTGTGTTTCGGCTGTGAATAGAGCCGTGAGCTCTGTTCCTCAATAATGAGTTATACGGTATGTGTTCTGGGGGTTTCTTGAGACGCGGGCAAACACAAATCGCCGAGTGATAAAGCAGGAGGGGAGTGCTGGCTGTCAGCTTGTGTGCTTAGACCCTCCATTCCCCCCCGTCCGCTGGTCTAACTCCAATTCACAAGCTCTTAATGGTCTGCACAGGCTGTCTCTCTCGGATCTGAACTTGAGGGAATGGACGGACTGAGCGGGAATAGAGCGGAAACATATGGCGCCCGCTGTCATTGGCGCAGAATTGATCATTAGCATGAACAAACATCCAAGTTTTTGTATCCAAAAATTCCATAAAGAAGGGCGAAAATTTGACTCTCTTTGAAATCGGACCTCCGCTTTACATTCACGCCAGGCAACAACAGTAAGTCAAACAATTGGTTTCCCAAATGAACAGGATTGCGTTTCCCCTAAAGCACTAAACTTCCATTAACAAATGTGGAGCGTGTCCTGCATCGGAACCTTTCACACCGTCACGCTCTTTGTCGTGATAGTCTTGGGCTGATTTGGAGAGAGCTGCATGGATACGGGCGTAACCATGGTCGTGCGGCTGAATGTCACTGCACACGTTTTTCCAGTAAAATCGGAAATTACAGATGGCGCGTTTCAACGGCGATGAGCGTCTGTGTCGGGGTTATGCTCAGTGGCCGGCCCGGATTCAGCTGCGAGCGTCGCTAAAATCCATTTTTTTCCCCCCGTCCATTTCCCTGCACTCGAACGCGATCACGCGGCCCATGGGGCTCAACGGCAGCGGCGACAAGCGGCGCTGGTAAATTGTCGCTCGTTTTACTCCGGGGGCCAGCAGCACTTCCCGGGCACCGCGTTCGACTCCATCAGCCCTTTGATCCCAGCTCGTGAATGGTGTTCGGGCATGAATGTGTGTATAATACACACAAACAACTGTATTTCTCAAAAAAGAGTTTGGGATTCTCCTGAAAAGGTGCATAATATCATGGGTTTTTAAACTCCTCCGCCTCCACAGTGCGCCCTGTTTTGGTCTCTCGGCCGGGTTGGTTCGCGCCCTCTCCAGCTGTCCAACCACCGCTCCTCTGACTTGTTTCGCAACAGCGGATTACTTAGTACAATTTGCGGGGACGGGCACCGCAGCTGGTAGACTGTCTCACTTTGTCTCTTTTACTTCTACTCCCGGTGGTTCTTAACAGAGAGGAGAGTGGGAGAGAATGAACACATCTGCGTCAAAATGACTCATCGGTGCTTTTGTTTTGTTTTTCCAAGGTCGATAACAAAACCCTAACAATCTGGGAGAGCAAACCCCCCCCCCCGAATACTACAGCAACCGCATCGCCCGCTCTCGGACAAAAGCATTGGGAGAAACGGCAAAAGATTGGCGTCAAACTCCAGCACAATGTATTGTTTTCGACCCCGTTGTTCGGCCTGATCCTAATTTCGCATCCCTCTGAATTCATCAGTGCGTAGGATCGGTGCGTTTTTCCCTCTTAAAGCACGCGCGAGCGTCTCCCCTCCTCTCTCCTCTGCACCCCTGCCTGCGGCCCTCCTGACCTTACTTCACACTCCGCTGGGCAGGAAGACTCACTTAAACACTTCTCTCCATCCGTCGCTATCCTCTCTCTCTCCCTCTCTCACACCTCCACTTTCCCCGTCGCTGACATGACTGTGGGGATCCGCTCCTCATGATTTTTTTAATATCTCCCACATCTTGGGACTCTGTGGCCCGGGCCGAAGGGTGTTTAGTGTGATCTATGTTTTCCGGATTCTACATCTCGTTTTAATCCGGACATCGTCTCCCCACTTCGGCCTGCTGAGGCAGGTGTGCCCTTTCCTTTTCTGTCGCCTTCTCTTCGTCTTGCACTTCTCCCCACACCTCTTCCTTTTTTAAGTGGCCACTGTGGGAGGACCCCCCAGGGCAAAGGAAGTGTGAAAAGAGGGAGAGCTCTGACTGATGTTAATTGCATGATGCAGGTTACGGTTTGGGTTATGCACATTTATATTTGCGTCTTTTATCCATCCTGTATGAGACCACCTCACTGAGCGGTGTCATATTAGCTTTGCACCGGCGGTTCAGCGGCCCGGCAAACAATAATCAAGATGCAGAATAAGTCGTGGGTGATGCGGTGACAGCATTTGATATTGTCATTTTAGGGATCAGATTGGCGAAACCCTGTACAGTGATAGTGTATCAGAGGGCTTCTACTTCTCCGGGTCGCCTTGCACTCTGGCGCGAGTTGGATCAAAAGCCCTCATCAGATCAGAAGGATGCCAGAGCAGGCCTGAACCCACACTGCAAAGGTCACGATTCACTCCATTATTCATCAGGCTCCCATGCTATAGCCAGGGAGTATTAAGAAAGAAGAGAGAAGAAGAGAGAGAGAGAGAGAGAGAGAGATCGAGAGATTGATTCAGAGAAGCGTCTCCCTTTCTGTACCTGTCCTCCCACAGAGACCTGTGTCCTCCTTTGCTTTTTCCAAAAGCCCCGTCTCTCCTGTGGGCACCAAACAAAGGGAGGAGGAATGATGACTGAGAGTGCAGCAGAAAAAAAGAGAAAAAGGGAGCTCACGCTCCTCTTGTGTGTCCTGGCCTACTACCTCAAAGACCCCCTTCTCTTGATTTAGCCATCTCTCCCCGTCTCCCACCGCCAACGCCCCCGCTGAGACACAAGACCAGAAACAGAAAAGCGACACAAAGCGTGACACCTGCATTGCACACCTCGATGTCGGCAGCTCACAGCACCGCTCCGCTCTCAGACCCTCGACCACTGGCCGAGATCAGCGGGGTCGCCCAGAACATACGGAATATTCATTGGGCCGGCTCCCCTGTAATGCTCGCGCCCCGGCCCAACGCCAGCAGCAGCAGCAGCTCGACACCCAACAACCACCGCGTCGTCTCAGCCTTTCGCTAAAGCACATGCTTTTCTCTGTCAGGGATCGGAAAAGAAGCAGAGAACTCAAAGCTGGAGGTGAAAAAACCCCCCGTTCCCTGTGAAATCTAAATACGACCGGGGCCCTTGTTGTACATTCTGTTCAGCTATTGTATTCCCCGTGGAGCGCGTGCGCTGTAGCTGTTCCGGCTTGTTTTATTTTATTTTCCTTTCTTTACACGCGGCGGCAATGGCTCAGCACCGGCTCTCAGCAAAGCTCTCTCCAAACAGCGACCCGGCACCGTCCGGCCGTCTGTAGAATTTCTGACGTGCCTCGCTACTCATGGGAATGTTTCCGTACAGGGGCATGAGAGGTGAGATCTATAAGTGTGCACGTATCACTTTCTTCTCCCCAACCGCCCCGATATCTCTCCTATCCCATCAACGCACGCGCTCATACACTCACACACACACACACACATACGCGTGCACCACCTCTGCAGAACAATGAAAGAATTCTGTGATCCCCCATTGTGCAAAAAAGCTCCCCCACTAAACTTTTTTTTGAATAGCAGCATACAGTATCAGCAGAATTACTGCGGCTCAGCCTCGGCACTGCAGCAGTCTTGCTAGAGTGTGTCAAGCCCAGAGGGGTTTATAGCTTTGATCTAAACCACAATACCCAGCGTTGGGGGGGGGGGATGTTCACACACTCTTAGGCAAATGAGTGCACATCTCACTCGGACCATTATCGTACAAACACCTCTACTGGAACAGACATGCGAGTGGACACGCACGAGCACACACACACACGCGCGCGCACACACACACACACACACACACACACACACACACACACACACACACACACACACACACACACACACACACACACACACACACACGTCCCCTTTGATATGAGCTTTTAGTAGGTGATTAGGCGAGGCGACCCCAGCTAAGGTCTGGAGTGATAGGAGGAAGCAGGAGCCTGCTGCTCTTTAGTTAGAGGAAACCAATACTGTGTCTGTAGATAGAGGAGTAATTATGCTCCAGGGTTGAGGGGAGAGGGGAATGAACATTTTGGAGTAAAAGCCAATGAGATGAGGGGGAGGGTGAGAAGACTGTGCCGGGAGGTGGGGGCGGGTGATTTCGGATTCCCCACGATGTCACCCCCACAGACAGCAATTAAAATTCCTCCAGAGGGATTTTAGTGTGTGTGTGTGTGTGTGTGTGTGTGTGTGTGTGTGTGTGTGTGTGAGGCTAAGCATATGAGTATTTACATCATGGTGCAGGGTGCGGCTGTGCATGAGTTCACCCCGTGCTGCATAAATGCACTGGAGGCTGCCGCTGCGACACACGCACACATGAGTGCGCACACGCCTGTTTACCGAATCCGTTCCAACACTTGTTGGTGGTCTAAGGGCTATGAAATATTAATGCCCCCTCTCTCTTAATGATTCATAAATTGTATTCCGATACTCGCGACTCTGCTTCTCCTCGCTACTTTCCACTCTCTGTAATTGGACCGTTGGCTTGGTCCAAAAAAAAAAAAAAGGAGAGAGAGAGAGAGAGAGAGAGACAGAGGCGGGTGTGGAGTGTGGAGCATGAGATGAAAGTCAAGTTTTCCTCGCACACATTTCAGCGAGCCGCATTGCAAGTGCTGAGGGAACATAATGTCAGTAAATGGTATTCATGAACAAATGCTCCTCCCAGGGAATGTGTTTTTAGCATTCACACCGACACTGACATGCGCTGTTTATTTGGCCAGGGAAACCGCCGCGCGCTGCCAGTGACACCTCACAAACATATCCGCTTTAACGGACAGGAAACGAGGCACTGCTTTATTTACTGTAATAAACCCTCCATTATCAGCATTCATCTTTTTTTCCTCTCTTTCTCCTCACATTAGGATATGTGAGTGAGCCCTCACTCGCATGCGTGCTAATCTTAAAGAGACGGAATTCACATTGTGTTTGATTTATTTATTTATAACCCCCGCATCGATTTTGGGGATGCGGAATCACCGCTCGGGAGTAAATGAAAAGAAAATAAGCTTCTCACTCCATAGCCTCTTTATCTGCCGCTCCGCTCGGCCCCCCAGACTTCACCCTGCCCTCCTTTTGATTCAATAGCACTTTACATTAATATTAGGACAGCAGAAAATCTACAGTGAGAAGACGGGGGCTGCTTCGGATGCTCTTTCTCTAATGGGCGCACACACACACACATACACACACACACACACACACACACACACACACACACACATACACACACACAGACACACACACACACACAGGGGCATAACAGGCTCATCTGCGGGACCAGCTGGGGTACCCGTAATAAACTATGGATCCCTACTTATTTGCCTGTCTCGTTGCACCTCAGAGGTAAAAGGCTTCAGCGCGAGCATACATTTGTGCTTTAGAATTAGCTTTGGTATAATCCCCCTCATTGCACATACACACACGTAATGAGGGATAATCTGCTAGTGTAGCAGGTGAGCTGCCAGTCTTCTAAGTAAAAACACAACTTCAGGAAACCAGAGAACGGATTGACTGTGATTTGCACAACTCCACAGCCCCTTCATAGATGATATACAAGGACATATACAGAGTCTCTCATGTGTATGTGAAGTCACACTCACCTTCACTCAAGGATTCGTCAGGAATGATCAGAACAGCTGGAATTCCCTCCTTCATCGCTCTCATGAACAAAGACAGTATTTGAAATGCCGCTCATCCATCATTCATAACCTGGAAAGTAACTGTATCTTCTCCCCCGCATCTCTATATATCAAAGACACAGAATACTGTTCATCTAATTGTGATCTTCGGAAGAGGGGAACAACTTGAACAGCCAGAACAAAGATTTAGCAAGGAGCGCTCGATAAACCACGGCCAAGTGGCTTCTCAATCACCGACCGAGCCCCCCGTACTGACTACAGCAAAGGTCAGTTCCTCTGAGACTCCATCACAATGGCCCTAGATATCGTCGCAGGTGACAGCAGCCTCTTATTTTCCTCTGCCTGAGCTCAGGCTGACCAGTGACTAATGAAGATTGATCGGTTTTGTTTTGGGCATATACAAGTTCCAGGAGCTAATAAATCCGGCCTCCGTTGTTACACAAACAGACAGTGACAAAAGAGACGTGGAGAGACTCTCGGGGAAAGAAAGAAATGAATGAAGGAGAGTGTAGATAGACAGAACTGTGGGCTTTTTCTTGGGCTAGCGCGGAATTGTGTTGGGTCAATGGCCAGCGCTGTGTGATGTGAGGATATGATGTTTGTTGCTGCGGGGCTTGAAATACATTTCACAAAGAACACATTCATGAAAGGTAATATTGACGGGGTTTGGCATGTGGACGCGACGTCTTCACACGGAATTGCTATAATGAGCACATCAGTGGTTTGTCATGATGTTACATGTCAGTGCGGACCGAGCAGCCTCCCACTTGTTCAGTTTTTTTTTCCCGCTAACATCATGAAACCCACGCACACACACACACACACACACACGTGAGTCAAGTTAACATGGCCGCCGTGGAAAGGAGAGCTTCACCTGACAGCGAGGCTGCGACGAGAACTTGGTATATAACATACGGTGCATTCAACACGCAGCTGATGCTCTTCAGGGCTGTGGATGTGTACGGGGCAGGACTAATGATTTCATTTACACAGTGTTGTCTTTTCAAATTGATTTAATTGGAATTATTTTTAATGAGGCTAACAACAGCAGCTGGCACGGAGAGCAAATAGCTTTTCATCACTGGGACAAAAGTCAAGGTTGGCTGGCCACCAGCACGGTACGACGGGATGATATTTTTATTATCCGTCCTCACACAAGCTGCCGCTGAGAACTCTGGATACACTTTTTCTCTTTTCTTTCCCTTTTAATCTCGACCCCGACTTTCTCCTTTTCCTTCCAATTGGACTTTGAAGGAACACAAGCACGTCTGCTCGCGACAGCACACGAGTCATCAACTGCCCCCACATCCTCCGAAAAAATGAGACACAGTGTACGTGTCTGAGGCATGCGACAATCTCCCCTTCCCCTCGATCTAAGTGATGTTTTCAAGCCGGAGGCGATCCTCCCCCCCTCCGTCTTTCCACCCGCTCTGGGGGTATGTTGTGATGGGTGGAGACGTGCCCCCTTCCACATCTGGAGCCTGCCACTACCGCTCTGTCCCAGTGGGCTCGTGAGCTGCCGCGATGACCACCCCGGGCTACGGCTTGTCCCCCCCGTCTCTGTCGCTGCCATGTGGGTGGGAGTTCACCACTGCCAGCTCCCATGGATGGTGAGCATGTTCATGTGCGTGTTGACTCTAATAGTGTCCAGTTCATCCATGTGCCAGACTAGACGGACCGCCATAATGTGACTTGTCTTATTCTCTGACGCACCTTTCTGCACTGTCAACGCAGGCGTCGACTGAGCGTTGTCCGGCTATCGACTCGCCTCAGGGTGTTCCTGTATCAGCCGCTGTGTAGTCTGTAAATTCCTACTGTTCCTCCCGCCACCTCCGCCCACACCCGTGTCAATATGTCGGATTTATAGGATGCACTGTACATCATAACGGCAAGAGCCAGCTTTTGATTAGGTTGTTGTCTCGCGGTAATGCAGTTTGATGCTATGTATAGAGGGGGGCAATCTAAAAGGGCCAGTCTCCCAGGACGTCCTTCACCGCCAAACGCCTCAGTCTGGTCTGATATTCCGCCCCAGGTCCAAGACAGCAGGGGAAAGAGAGAGAAAGACAGCAGGGTGGGACTGAGAGGCAAAGAGCAAAGAGGAGTAGAAACCTAATAGTGAGGGATGGTTTCCTCACGCGGCCCTACAGAGAGAGACAACCCTCCATCTCACTTATCTGCTGTTTGCTCAATTTCCTCCGTGTACGACAGTGCACCTGGGGTCTTGGCTGCAGCCTCGCTACGCAGGGCCCCCCCCCTCCCGAGAGATAATAGCCAATCCGGCTCTCCCCGCTCCCAAATCAGACGGGGGGCAAAAGACCTTGTGCTTTGTTTAAGATTTCCAATGAACAAGCCCGTGTCCCTGTGGCAGCAAGCCATTACGAAACCAGACAGACCTATATCAGGCTCCTTTCTTGTTCAACTAATAGCACAGAGAGGGAGTGGGAAAAAAAGAAGCTCTTTGATCTCAGAAAGAGGTCGTGTCAACTAACGGGGGGCTATTCGGCTGCTGTGTACCAGAGGATGATTACATGGATGACAACAAAAAACAAGTAGTCCACTATGCTCATCTTGAAGTCGGTAATTTCGCCTCAAATCAGAGCGCGACTTAATAGCTTGATTGGCTGTCAAGGGCCGGAATTGTGTGAGCGACACAGAAGGTGTTGACGGCGATGATGGCAAAGCACTGTATACAAAGTTGCGGAGCTGCCGCCAACGCTTTGATGTCCGCTACCATTATCCTCCCACTCCACACTTTGTCCCCTCTGTGTGCGCGTGTTCAAGGCGACAGATGCAATTATCCGGACGGCTCTTGCTGCCGTGTCAATAAGTCGGCCCGTCTTCCAGATACATAGGCTCGTTGTTATTGAAACACAACAGTTCCCTTTCAAGAAAAGTAGTGGCGCATCTCGGCGCGGGCAAGTCGAGCCCATGCGGCTGCTGAAGACCTCTTTAAGTTCGCAAATGGTCGAGAAATAGCAGGTAGTTGGATACTTTGCGTTCCTTTCCAGAGGAGTCGCGAACCGAAATTTCATTTTTCCTCTAGACATGTTCAGCAAACAGCTCCATCGCACTTGACCTGCATTTGCAGCCGCCGCCGCGTGTCCTTTCATTGGCCGATGTAGAGTGCTGACGCTCAGTGTGCCTGTTGGCCTTCCTGTGGGATGCCAGGCTGATACGTCATGTGGACAGATCTGTATCGCACAGTGTCGATGGGTGTCTGGTGCTCACTGCAGTAGAGAGACGGGGGGGGGGGGGGGGGTAACTGTAGAATACAGTAACATCCAGAGGGAACGCTCTTTCTGGTCAAAGAGGAAAAGAACCGCAGGTGAATCGTTAGGAAACCCAAACCCCTTAAAAACCCAAGCACAAATCGATGAGCAGAGCTACCCGCGAGGAGCACAGCAGCCGGACAGTCCTCGACTTCCCGCTTGCCGCGCTATCAACGCTTCGCGTCGATGTGACGGGATCAAGAGCACGCTGGGGAAAAAAAACAAACACTTGGGCGCTGTCCGTCACGGTCGAGACATACGAGCTGCTGGGGGGGCCCCTTAGAGATGAAAACAAAGGTGTGCATGGCACTCACACACGCAAACTGCACACCGCCACCGGAGCATTCCCCAACGCATTATTACACATATTATAAGCAACAGTGCCACCAGGGCTCGTGAGCTGCACATCCATTTGATATGAGAATTCTGAACGGAGCGGTACAATCAGCGACACCCTGGTACACGGCTCCTCTTTCACTGCTCCAGAGTACGTCCACATTTTCTTCCCCTGCCCCTTTGTTGCCTACAATACGCCTCGCTCTGGAGTAATTCAATCTTCATATGCAGCGTACTAGTGAGGGCTTTTAATGTCTCCCGTTCCTGCACTCTCAAATGCCAGATCATTGCTAACCTACTTCACCTAGCCACCTTATGGAAAAAGGGTGAGAGATTACAGCCGACTTTCATCCCCTCTAGTAAAAAAGACCACACTTGGCAGAGAGAGGATTGGCCATTTTTATTCTTTATTTTCTTTAATAGGCCCCTCTCTCTAACTAATGCTCCTAAATGATAGATTAAACAAAGAGACTCTTGGTGGTAGAGAGCGGGGGGGAGATCCGTGATTGAAATCGGAATCAGAGGCACACAATAAAGAAGAGGGGGGGGGAGAGGTACGGAGCAGGAGCAGCCAACGCACTCTGCTTGAGCGGAGTCTGGAGGCAGCGAGGGATTCAACCCACAAATGCTAAATAATGCAAGTGTGGACCAACACAAACGCGTCACAGTGAAGAGGGTTTACCACATGTGTGCCCTCTTGCTAATCCACATCCCCCCTACGGGACGAACCCACGAGCCAGGCTGGGCACTCCGGGGAGCAGTTCAAGCTTTTGTGGTGCAGCGGATGTGTTTCCCTCGAAAGTCAGGCCTCCGCGTTCGAGCCGTCTCCCCAGAGCTGTCCTCGAGAACGAGGCAAAAGTAGGTTGCAAGTTAAACACAGTCAGTCCAGGGATCGTAAAAAAAACATCTGGTGCTGGGTCGCCTGTTTGCACTGCCTGTCTTAACTGCTGGGACGTTAAATACACCTAGACTGGCATACTGACAGTCACTCACATAAGCGTTACTCAGGCAAGACAATTGGTCAATGTCAAGAGAATGTCAAGAAGGCTTTCTGATATTATTGGGATGTCTGGCCCCGTTGTAAAATGCAGCAACGTATCATTACAATTTTTTTTTTTTCCCCCCCTTGCTATTGCTCGTGGAGGCGCTGAAGTCCTCCGTCTGGGCGACGGCCTGGAGGTGTAAGTTAACTTTGTCACGATGGAGAGAGACATTAAACATCGATGCGTGCATGCTGAGACATTTGCTGGTTCATTAGCTTGCGAGTGGACGTGCCGTGCTCTCACTTCTGCGAGTCGGCGCGCGTGCTTGGTGAGCTTGTGTGTGTGTGTGTGTGTGTGTGCGCGGGCGCGCCTCCCGCACGGATGCATATTCATTCTAAATGTTGTTTCGTTTTTTGCATACTGATGCATTCACCCTTTCGTAACTGCAACATTTCCGCACAGCACAGTCTGGTTCTCATCCAGTCGGCAATACCCTGTCTGTCTGTCTGCCTGTCTGTCTGTCTGCGCCTCCCAGCTCATTAAACGTGCCGGTCTCTTTTGCCTCACAAGTGCTGTTATCTAAGAGACGAGCAAACACACAAATAATGACTCATCTACATGTAATTATATCAAATTATAGTCACATTACAGTTATTGCATTTGATCGCCGGCCTCCTTGTTATCATCTGTAATCCGTGCATACCCCGATTACTGTCCTCCTGCTTCTCCTTCTCGGAGGCATGCGCTTTGGCACAGTGTTGCAAACAATTAGATATAAGTGGTGATGTTTCATGCGGACCTTAGCCTCTCAAGAGCAGCCCGATGATTACTCGCTGAGATACATATCTTTCCCGATGCCCTGCCACTGTGCCTGAATGTCACAGTTTATTAGACCCCCTAGTAGTCACGCTGACAATCCTCCCACCCAAAAAACTCACAGATGACCCTTGATTATCCACAGAGGAAACTATGCATTTTTTGCGAGTCCATTATGCTAAGAAAAGTCCCGTCGGAGACGAGGAAGCTCTTGCGTAATTTAGTTTATGAATGATCATCCAGGGTGACTTATGCAATGAAATAATATTGGATATAGATGGATAGAGAGGCCAGAGAAGAGTGCAGAGAAAGGAGGATGCAGTCTATATATGTTTCAGAATAACTATTACTGATAAAATGTTTCCTTGTCTACATCATATAAAAGTGAAAGCTTGATTTGGGTTTAAGCACTGCGTGAATCACACTGCATGCATCCACCTACATCTGATCCTTGACATATTGACGTCAACGCTGATAGGGATCGACACATTTTCAACTGAACTATTGCACCGTGCCACTTATACGCAGATAAAAATTCCCTTTGCTGTGATTGTGTTGTCGTGGGTTCGGTTCAAAATAATACTGTAGTCTGTTATAAATTCCTATTACAGCTGTAGACTGCAGCTTTTGTGATAGTTTAACAACAACAAAAAAAACTCAGAATCTATTAGACAGCCAGGCCTTGGAAGTTTAATTAGGCAGCTACCTGGAAAAAAATCCTCTGATGCCAAAGTTTTCAAAGCCCACCCTGCTTCAAAGCAAAGGACCCCGAAGAAAGGAATCAATTAATTCATTATTTATATTTACCGGCTATGCACCGGAATAAACAAATTCTGTTTTTTTTTTTTCTTTTTTCAGGCACCTAACGCAACCTCTAAGCTATGCTCCTCTGGG